>NC_031771.1:20995172-20996231 GCF_001522545.3 Parus major
TTCCTCCATTTCATGCAATTTCCTTTGTGCCTGGCTCAGCTCTTCTCTCAGAAGAATTAACTCTTGCTCCATAGATTGTCCTTGCATTGGTGATATCTGTTTTGTAGGAGAGTAAAGTAAACACATTGAGGAAGTAGCTCTAGGGAAAACTTATCTGACACCTTTGACAGACTGATTATGTACAACAGACAGCAACACTACTTTAGCGAGGATTTTACTTTTTTAGTATATCAAAATTTGACCAAACCCCATATTCAATTTAAGTTTCTTGAAATAAGAAACATGTAAAAATAAAACTTGAAGAACTTCTTAAAGAAGTCATCAGAAGTAGAATTTCACTGCCATAGTTTAAGCACAGAGGGCAATATAGCAAAACAAAAAAGCCCAACAACAAATCTCTCCCGTCTCAAACCTTAAGACTATCTGTATTTCTAGTCTCTGTAGTACATAATGCTTGGTAGCCTGAATATGAATTATTTACTGAAAGTTTGTCCGCTACCCCTTCAATATTAGAATAAATGCACATACATGACTTTTCTTTTGAAGACCTCATCTGTATGTATTTATCTATTTATATATATATACATACCCACACAGAGAGGTACAATCAGCACATGAAGTTATACGAAGTGTTGATTGTGATGTCCCTCAGTTCTACATATACTTTAAAAAAGCAAAATTATTATTTCCAGATGAGCAACTTTTAGCTTCAGCTTACTTGGTTATAAGAATCACACCCATGCAGATCATCACTATCCTGTATCAGTGTTTTACTTACATAAAAACACATTTGTACATTCTGGTACCAAATGTCTATATATATACATATACATATATATATATATACATACATACACAGATACATATACACACACAGATACATATATACACACATATACATACACATAGTACATATGTATATATGTGTGTATATCTATCTATACACATATATATACAGATCTATATATATACAGATCTATATATGCTCAGATAAACAATGAATCTGCTGTTTAATGGTCTGCAGTCAAGTAAAACAGCTTTTCTGGAGTGTCTTTTGCA
>NC_031771.1:21000957-21170513 GCF_001522545.3 Parus major
ATTTCTTCTGTCATTTCTGAGATCTGTGAAAAAATGCACAAAGACAGCTTTTTCATTAATTCAATATAAAATTAAATGCCCAAGTTTTGTTTGATTCACTCTCCTACAGTATTTATAACAGCCTTCTGCAGTACGCTTGGATCTGACAATCATGTGTTACACTTCTCATTGGGACTATTATAAATCATGAAATTATTTATATTTTGAATATAAATCAACCTCATTTCTACACTTAACTAACACTCATCTTCTCTTCCATTTCCCATCCAATGCCACCACTGAAATCCACAACCATGGGGCACACAGGTTAAGCAAAGTTTTATTAAACTGTACATTACGCTTTGAAGCTCTACAGAAACAGCAGCAGCTGGTAAAGACTTGGATTAGCCAGTACTGTTTTCTTGCCCACCTGTTACCAAGGACCTAGAAAGTTTTTTAAGGACATGCAGAAGAGACTAAAGCAGATTAACTGGGCTTGTTTTAATTATTGCATGAAGTTTTACCTGTATTTGCAGTTCTTTAATGGTTTTCCCTAATGCCTCTTCAACACTCAGAATCTGAGATTCTTTTTCAGAAATAGTTTTTTCCAACTTCTTGACAGTTTTCTGGGATTCCTGCAGAGAACTTTGTGTATTTCTCAGATCTTCATGTGCCAAGATGTTCTTTAGAATACAAGAGAGAAAATCCACAAAGAAAATACATATATTGTGTAATATTGGTAAGCATTCCTTGATTAAAAACATCACACAGCTATGTTCTCCTAAACATTTTAATATAGTTTATAAGTCTTTCTCCTAACATGTATGGTCTGTTTCAAAAAATGCAAAATTCCTACCATTGAAACAGTGTCCTTTATATCCTCTCTGAGTTGCTCTGCCTCAGCTTGGAGAGACTCCCCTTTTTGCTTCAGGTCATCTCTTTCCTGGATTAGAATTTTTATTTCTTCCCGACATTCTGTAAGCTGCTGCAAGACTGCCTGGATCTCCAGATCTTCGGCCTCCCGTCTCACTTCATTAATCCTTTCTTCCTCTTTTAATTGCTCCATTTCATTTAACTTCTTCTGAGTCTGAATAAGATTTTCTCTTAGCTCAAGAAGTTCGTTTTGCTCTGCTGTTTTTTCTTCCAGTTCTTTCATTTTGCTAGAGAGCTTAAGGTTGCAAAGGAAAAGGACAGACACTTTCATTGTAATGCAGAACTCTATTATATGGACATGTTATCTCAGATTCTTTTATGACCTTAGAAATGACAAAAGATGCTACCTAGCAAGTTCATAATTTCTCTTTAAGTCACTGCTTATACTCTTGCCCACAATAAATAAGCATTTGTTTATGGAACCTTCCTGTGGTGGCTCCTTAGCAGAGAAATCTTTCTAAAACATTCATGTGAAACTGCAGCATAGTTTAGGAATTATCAAAACCACAGCTGGAATATGACAGCTGGAGCACTGCCCAAAGCTTTGTCAAAAATATGTATGTTTAACTTCCTTTTCTTTTTAAAATTCTTTATTTTTTCATTCTAGTGGCCAATTTCTGTGGCAATTTTCTCTTGTTTGGATGAAACCTTCTAAAACGTCTCCAGTTCCTAATCAGAAAACTTTGTTTCTATGATTTTACATAGAGTAAATGAGAGCAGCACTGATGGGAAAAAAAAACTTACATAATAAAGATATTTCTTAAGAACGGAGGAAAAAAAAATGGTCAATTACAGAAGAATCTGGAGCAAGATGCATTTCTTTGCCTACTAAAAGAGACCATTGAGCTGGCCAATCCTTCAATAAACTCCTGGCACACAAAAAGTAATACCCACTCATGCCAGAGGAAGTCAGTGGTATTGCCATTTACACCTTTAGGAGTATTTCTCCCAAAACTTTCTTTTTTAAAACTATGAATTAATTCCTCAAGTCTCATATGTAAAAAGGAGTAAGCTGACACTGACCTCTAATTTGACTTCATCCAAAATTGCTTTAGACTCTTGTGCTTCTTTAGATAGGCATTCTATTTGGAGCTTCATTTGTTCATTGGTTTCTGATGCAGCTATGTATTTTTCTTCTATTTCTTCATGGAGCTTTTTAAGTGCTACATATTCCTCATCAGACTTCACATATTTCAGTTGTGCATCTGTGAGATTATCTTTTGATTTTTCAATTTCTTCAGACATATGTTTAAGTCTCATTTCATTATCAGATACTTCAGAAAGCAGCTTTTCATTTTCCAATTTTAATAAGCGCAACTCCTCACATTTTTCAAGAATCTGCAGACAGAAAAGCAGTATTAATATATAGTGGTTTCTAAATCAATATTTGTCAAAACTACATAATAAAAAAGGTACATGTGAAGATACAAGGAAATAAAGTGCAGACAAACATACACCACAATACATTGGGTTTTGCTGTGTTGGGAGGGAACCATCTAGAAAAGACTCTTTAAAAGAGAAGGAAGACAGTCAAGCCCGTTCCCTGAAATCCTTCTTCTGACACTTTAGATGTTCTTCAATAGGTCCTATGTTTGAGCTAAGACTGGACTCCTAAACTGAATATTCACATGTACCAATACTTTATGATACTGATGCCTTGGACTGGCTACCTAGAACAGAGGATAGACAGAGTTGGAGAATAAAGTAGGTATTTATTAAAAGGCCTTCAAAGAGCACCTTGGGCAGTGCAAAAGCCTGGCAGAGGCTACACCCAAGATGCACAACAGTCACAGGTTTTCTCAGATGGATATAAATTTGGTCTATTTGCACATCAGAGGTTAATTGTCCAATTATAGCTTCAAGTAATGAAGTCACATTCCCCCAGTTTGCTTCTCTCCTGCCCACCATTCACTTTTGTTTATGCTTTCCAGGGCCTGAGGCAAATGGTGTGACCTTGCTTCCCAGACCCAGAAGGATTGTTTAGTCTGACCCAAATATGAAGAAAGCTAACTAGCATTTTATATACAGTTCAGAGTTATACACTAATGCAGTCCAGAATCTGCAAAATATAAAAGCTAAAAATGTAAGGCATCAATACAGAGATGAAGTCATTAACATCTAATTACATTTTGTTGATTAGTGGAAGTAGACCCTTGGAGGGTTTGGAACTCTTTGCAAAGCATTAATAAGTTGGTAGATTACTTGCCCTGAATAATTTTCACTGCACATACTTAGTAACAAGTGGTTCTTGCAACAAAGAAACCTAGAAAATGTTTGCAAACAAACCCTTTAAAATATTTACAACATACTAAGTCTACTAACCCCTTACTTTCCAGGAAATAAAAAAGTTTCCTAACAAGTTTTCCAGAATTTGAAAGGTAAATCTCTCATTTCTCAAGCAGAATTTTTGCTAAGATATCTTGACATTTTCTTTTGGTCAGTTAGACCAAAAAATCAGTTTTAGAATAGTGTCCAGGATCAAACACTGTTATATCTATACATTCAGTTGTCAGTGGTGACCACAGCAAATAGGCATGCAAATGTTGGGCCAGAAAATCATGATTCATTATAGTAGTCAGTGACTAAACACACTGAACTAAACAAACTTATTCCTAGGTACAAATATTAAATATCTGAGAAGCAACAATTTAACAAACTTAACTGTAAAGTCTCATGTTGACACATGACAACTTTTGGCATTAAAACTTCATATCCAATAGGCTTCCATTAATACACTACCAGTGAAGTACAATACAAAACCAAGAAAAAAGGTTACTTGTTTTTTACCTCTTTCTTTTGCATCTCAACAGTAGTTGGTAGAGATTGAAATTCGGATAGCTCGTTTACTTGTTTTTGTAGAAGCTCATTCTCTTTCAAAGCATTTTCTAGTTCTCCTTTTAAGTCAGCTGCCTTTTTTTCCAGCTCCACATGAGAAAGCAAATCTAGAAAATTAAGTTTAGACTAATAAGCGAGAGCAAGAGAAAAAAAAAAAAGCATGTTTTACATTAAGCAGATTTATAATGCATTCAAGATGTCATATCTTTATAATTCCAGAAAAGTACAATTTACTGCTGCCAGCAAATAAAAAACTAAGCTCCTGGTCTGAATTCTGTCAGCATTTGTTAGGCTGATATCCAGTTAGGTTGATATCCAGTGTATTTTAGAGTCTCTCCAACAATCTTCATTAACTTGACTGTGCAAAATGCAAAATATTCTGTAAGCTGCAATTTTCCAGAATGTTCAAGAAAGTGCTCAAATAGTTACTCCATGCCAACAATACCAGATAGTCTGGTATATTGCTTTATACTGACATAGTCTCCATCTATTGAGGAAGACAAGAGCCAAAGCTTTGCCTGTCCTCCCACTATTACAGGGAAAAGGGAGGAGAGGAACAGTGGAAAGGCACCACCTGGAACAGTACCTTTTGGAACTTTACCCTCCATCAGTGAAGTTAGTCTTGAGTTTTCTTGAAATAAAAATTGCAGCTCTCTCTGCAAATCAGCTTGCATTTTTCGGTAACTGGCTTTTCCCGCTTCTATTTGGCTTTGATATAATTGAACATCCTTTTGCATTTGGTTGTGGTTATTTAAGAGTTCATTCTTCAGGAAAACAACACAACACACAAGTCACACACAGAATAAAAGACTATGTACTTGACATTTAAATAATGCATCTGGTACATTTTCTCTTGTCACTCTGACCAGCTTGACCTTGACACATATGGCAGAATGAAGCACAACTTAACTACATTCCTGTCAGAGTTCTCTAACAAAACATGCCTTAGAGCCATGGCCATATGGCAAGGCCATAACTGCTACTACTATTTTGTCTTTACTCTTTCAAAGCTCAAAGTCAGCTCCATCCCATTTCTGAGTCCTCATCTCTTATCCTCCTTTGTTCTCTGGTAAAATTAGGTCTCAAGTATTATGTCCTAATAATGCCCTAAAGACTGCTGCTTTGGTCTCTCTTGCTCCTGGTAAACCTAAAACTAACAACCCACTCCTATGGAAAAAGCCTTTACTTTGTTTTTATCTCTTTCCTGAAGACCCATTTTCCACAAATGGCATAATACAAGTTACTTGCCATCTTCTCCTTCAACTCCAAATTTTCACTTCTGAGAAAAGCAGATTCCTTTTTGGCATCTAAGGCTATGGCTTCGCTGTCTAAGAAGGATTTATTTAGCTGCTGAATTTCTTCAATCAGTTTATCAGAATCTCCCTGAAAAAGACAACACACAAAGAAGTAAAAAACTATAGAGCCATAATAAAGCAAATGTGTTCATTTTAATGTGGTAAAAATGTAAATGCAGGCTTAGAAAACTTTAAGAGGAAGAGTAGCAGGTTGTTTGAGAGATGGGATAAACAGCAGCATTTCTCATAGGTTGACTTCCCCAGAGTAATGCTGTATAATATGTAGTAATTAACATTTTAATCTTTGTAAAACAAAATTTCCCAGGATCGGAAGGGAAACTGATGTTCATCATACCAACGCTATACCTAAATTTAATCCAACTCAGAAAACACAAAATAATCTCTAAACTCAATAGAAAACTCAAGTTTACCACTGAAAAAGATGTCTCCTTTTTTTCCACTCCTGCTTTTTGTAATTCTTCCACACGATTCTGTAACATTTTTATTTTGTTCTCTTTCTCTTTTAGCTGTTCCAGTTTGGCATTTATTTCTGCCTAAAAGTTGGAGGAAAAAAAGCAGGAAAGAAGATTCTAGTAGTCAGTTTGGATTTTCAGGTTAGTATTTTTATCAAAACTTACACAGAAAGCATTCATGGTTTTTAGACATATCCTCCTCTTAGCTGCTAAGATTAACCCAAGCACAATGATGTCTAGCTTGTCATCAGCAGATATGATATTTCATACAAGTCTTACTACTGTAAATTCATGGAGAGGCTCACCTCAAGTTCCTCATTGTACACTTCAGCATTTGAAACTAGATTCTTTAACTTGGTAATTTCATGCATTAGTTGAATCTGTGGAGCAAATTAAAGCAAAATTGCAGAGGATGTTAGAAAGCACCCACACCAGTAGTTTTAGTTGCCAACACCATGAAAACAAGCCAGGTCTATCTTGTGTTTTCTTTTTTATTAGTATATACTCACACATCTACTTAAACAGCTACAAAGCAAGATGCTGCATACTCTTTCAAAATGGATACATGAGATGCAGAGCTCTGTTTTAGCTTCCCCATAATTAGAAAGAAATCAAGTGCAATTTAATCTGCAATAGTTTTACAAGCAAGAGCAACATGATCAAAGCAATTAATGCAGGAATTGTACTGATACGACACTTCAAATTGTAGTCACCTTAAGAAGCTTTTATGACACAGGGCAGATATTTATGATTTTATCTATTCAATAACAGGAATAAGAAGGTGCCAAAATGGAAGTAAAATAAGCCATGAACACATTTATTGGCATTCTCTGAAAGAAGTCACAAGTAGAAGACCAGAGAGAAATTGAAAAAGCTCCTTTCTTTTTGTCTTTGTTATAAAAGTTTTACAATAAGCACTCATCCACAAGTACTTATGTATAGTCACAAGTAAAGGTAAGAAAATGCAATCTGTAAATTTAAGATGAGTGAAAAGCTTTCAAACAGGCACTCTCCAGTGAGTATTCCTAAGTAGTTTACCTATAAAAACTTACATATTTCATCTAATATATTTGGTGAAATATGGGGCATTTCAGTATTGCTATAATTAATCAATTACATGGCTATCAATAAATGCTTCCATTTTATGAACTGTCTTCAGATATCTGAAAACAAATCATTCAAAAAGCAATTCTTGCAATAGAAACTACTTTAGACATTACATTTGTTATTAGACACTAAAAAACTCTGCAGGAAAACTCTAACTTAGGATTTGTTAAAAACTAGCTAGGGAAGATAGCACATTCAGTCTAGCATACAAAGGGTCTTCTAAAAAGAATCTTAAATACAAGGTAAATGGTAATATTTTATGGATCCATTTACTTGAAGATCCATAGATCGCTGCAAGGGAACACAATGCAAATAAGCACTGGCATTGTTAAATTGTTACCTGAAATAAAAATGCAAAAGGATGTAACAAACTTCAAATTGGTGTCATGATCAGAAGATATTACACAATGTCCAGCAAAGGTATCAGGAAAGAAATGGAATAATACATCCACGTCTCAATACCTCAAGTTACTGTTTTTGTTGGGGTTTTTTTTGCCATAACTTATTTCACAGTCTAGCCTTTAGGCAGGTAGAACCTAATATAAGTAGTAAGTATTTTATACTACAGAATCAGAGCATAAACATTTGGACAAACAAGGAACATCTCCAGTAACCACACAAAGAGTTAAAGAGAATTGAAAGTCAGCAATTCCTATATTCTAAGTTACCCAATAGGTAACTTCACATTTTTGTGACTTCCTGGCACAAAACACAATGTTTTGCTTTTACCATTACTATTCCAAGTATTATTTTAAAATAATTTCATGACTAAGCTAAACAGTATGTTAAAAGGTAATGCTCATGTAGTCCGTGGATTACCAAAATGAGCTATCTTTCAAGTAAGACAAGATCTTTCGCACAAGAAATACGGGAAATATGGTTTAGCTACCTTACTTTAACTTCAAAACAGGTCTAAATGTATATAAACAGCAAAACAACTGCCTCACAGAAATTTAGACTGAAATTCAGATCACATATTTATAAAAATAGCATACAGATACTTATATACACATAAATACATGTTTAACCAGGCTTCAGTATGTAACTGTCCAAAAATTTGTCTGAATTCTACACTCCAAGTAAATGCAGTTTAAATCCTGGGTTCATTCATTCTGTTGTTGACTTTAGCTTATAACACCATCTGCTTGTGAATCAACATTCAAGGCTACATAAACTGAAAGCATTTGAGCATCGAGAATTTGCATCTCTCTATTTCAATGCACCTTACCTCATGATCTTTTTGTGTTTGCTTTTCCAGTGCTTCAAATTCATCTATTTCTGTTTTTTCCTTCAGTCTCTCTTTCATTTCATTTATTTCTGATTTCAACTGCTCATTCTCCAGCACTAGGTTATTGAAGTTTGCTTGCAGGATGTTGACCTCATTTACAGCGATGTCCTAAAGAAGCAGCACAAGAAACTTTAGAAGCTGTTTCTGTAATGTTGGCCTTATTTCTAGAAAATTCAGAACAGACCTACCTTTTCTAGTGCTAATGCTTCACAGAGTTGCACAGATTCTTCAAAGTCTTTCTGGGTCTAGAAAAAGAAACATTCTCAGTTAGCAGAGCTACAAGATCAAGCAAGTTGAACATTATATTCCTTGATGCTTGTCTTTCAACAGCTAGCCCTATTTAAAGACCAAAGTTTAGGTCTGGATCATTTGCCACAAACCCATAGAAGCACAGAACCATACTACAACTTGACAGAGATGTCCAAGAGACTTTCTAGCCAGTTTCAATAATTCTCCAGACACAGAATACGGGTGTTCTACAGAAGAGTAAGGCCAATCTTACTGAGAAGCACGTTATGCATCTGCACAGTATCAGAATGCCAAAATGGATTATGATGTTACCCAATTCATGTTTGGACCAGCAATCCATTCTGCTTCTGAAACTTGATCAGGAACCATCAGGATAGTGCTGTCATACTCAGAATTCTCTAAGGTAGCTGAAAAGAAAGGTATATTAACAAAAGTACCAGTCGATTTAAAACTGAGCATCAAGAATTTTCTCCTAAGATAATTTTACCACATTGGAAACAATCATTCAGTGGCAAAAAACACAGCACTCTGAGTAAGACTTATGACTCTCATGATCTTCTTTTATAAAAGGGAACACCACTGAAGTCCAGTCCCTATACTTATGCTGATGACCTTATCACAAGTTAATGAAGTCTAAACCAAATCCAGAATATATACTTAACTACAGACTAGGAAAAGTTTGAGTGTCAAGGAAAGAACCACTCAACAGAAACCTACAAGATTTAAGAAGAAAAAAGCACCCCACCCTCATACAGAAAAAAAAACCCAGAACAATTTACCTGCAAGCAAATATGTTTGACAGGAGAGGTAATAAGGATGTAAGATGTAAATCAGCAACAATACTGCTAAATTGTACTCTTGACTTCAGTTCAGTTTTCTTAGAAAATTTCTTTTACAATTTTCAGTTCACTCCTCTTACGAATCCTTAAATTTCTCTGTCTCAATCTGATCTTTGAGTAATGACTTCCTATTCTTGTTGAGGATTTGGGGATTTTACACACACACCTCGCCATGTTTGGGGAGAGAACACGGGTTGAAATGGGTAGTCTGTGTTGAAGAACACTTTCCCAAAAAACTATGGGGTGTGGGTAGGCTGAATGGCAAGTGTTTGTAGACCCTGCCATTTCCCTCAAAGCTCTCCCCTTCAGTTTTAAGAAATTAAAAACTCAGCATCCGGGGAAGTTGGGATGGAAGAAGCACTTTCATTGAAAAGTGTTTACAGGAACATTGGGAGTCTTGTTAATTTGTTTTTTAATTCGTGCTATCAAAGGATCAAAATGTAATATGCAAAATATAATGCAATGCTTGCAAAGTTTTTACCAAAAATTTCACAGAAAATGAAATAGACCATAGAACAGTCATTGGATAGACCACAGAACAGCACTGGAAAGGACATCAAAGACCATCTAGTTACTTACAATCCTCTGCATCTCCTACTGATGGCAGAGACAACTTCATTTTTTTTGTTTCAGTTGGCATTGCATTTTCAAAGTCTTCAAAAAAGTTCACATTTGTCTGGTTTATTTTACCAGGAGCCCAAGTAACTCTTCTTCTTCTCTTGGCCTTTAAAAAAGGATTTACAGAAAAAGTGATAAAACCAAACCACTAGGTAAAGAGTAAATGCTGGCTCAGGCTAGTTCTGTATCAGTACCTGTATCAGCAGTTAACTAGACAGTAATTTGCAGTTTCCTCAAAATTACTTGGAAAGCAAAAAAGTCCCTGCAGTCTGTTCAACACAAGGAAATATTGACAGTCAGAAGTTAATTAAAAAGTTAGCCCTTTAAAAATATGAAAAAAAAAAAAGGTGAAAATTTCCCCATGTATTTAATGTTACCTTTTGCAAAGTATTTCAGAGTTATCAGGCAAGATCTGGAACAGGTGCTTACTTTAACATTCTGTTTTGAGGCAAAGGAAGCAGAAGTCACCAGCATCTCAGTTAAGTTTCGTATTCTGTCCTCCTGTACTTTTTGAAGGGAATTTTTTTCTTCCAACAGCTGGGCCAATTGGTCCTTTTCCATTGCATGAATCTGAGTTTTTGAAGACACCTTCCATAAATAGAATATTAATCAAACTGGTGTTTTAAGAACAGAAACTACTCCTAGAGAAAATACACAATTGCTGATACTTAAAAACAGCTACACACATATACTCTTAAGTCTGGAAGAGAAATCTTTAATCCTTACTAATGAAACTGAAGGAATTTAGCCTACAATTTGACTGCAGACTTAGAATTTGGAAATGGTCCAAACTCCCAGAAACAATACAGCCTCAGGTTCTTTCAACTATAACTCACTACCTGCTATCAAAGAAGACAGAAAATATACTCCCAAGTTCATGCCGCAAATTCATTACCATTAAAAATAAGAAATCTTTTTCCTAAAAATTTTCTCTAAGGATATTTATAATTTGTAATAAAACATGTGCATTCGTTGATTTAATGCACTAGAACAGTATGTTCAGTATTGTTACTTTCCTGTGCTTTATGTTTAATCATCTGTGGTCTAACAAGACCTCCAAGATTGTTCCACAGCTCCATAGATTTTTAAGAAGGAAAAACATCAGAGACTACATTGTTTGGTGAGAAGTTACTATTGTTCATTTTCTGAATGCACTTCCACCTATACATGACCTAAGTTTTGCCAGTGATACTCATGCAGTTGCAACTTCCTGAAACTCAAACTGAAGTTAGACATCGAGGGAGGAAATAATATGAAATTTGGATCTTTAACAGACATTTAATCACTTCTTAGATTAATTAATTATATTAATTGTTTCTTTTGATCAGTAAAGTGTGCTGTAAGGCATCACAAATTTCCATTTCTTAATTATGTTAACCTACTGATTATGTGTAGCCAATTAACAATTCTGTCAGTGGATCTCACTCAGCCTTAGCTTGCACACAGAGATGTGTTCTAGACTATTCATTCGGTTTCTATTCTTTCAATAAAAATGGCAGCTATCACTTTAAAGAGTTCATCTACCCCTCCAAATTTAACTGCTTTTGGTTTAAAATGGATGGTCTCCAAACAGCTATCAGTACTAACAACTGATTTATTTGAATTTATTACATACTTCCTCCAGCTGCTTTTTCAAATCCAGAATTTCTTTGCGGTATCTCTTCAGGAGGGCATCATCATCAAGTACTTCATTGACTTTTGGTGTATTCTTCATTCCTTTGGCTGTATTGGCAAACTGGAAGAACAGGCTTTCATGAGCAATAGTTGAAGAACAAAAATCTAAAAAGACTTATTTTATCCCATATTTCCCAACAGAATTAAAGGGAGAGTTTATTAGAAAAATAACAGCATATAATAGGACACAAATATGTGAATTAGCTTATTTTTAATGTATTCTAAGCTTTGAAAAAGTTAAGTTTTCTTTGCTTGATATTAATACCTAAAACATGAAGCATAACATTTAAGTAAGAGCAGCCCAATTTGTTTTTTATTTAATAAAAAGCTCGAAAGATCATCAAAAAGGGAGACAATCCTACCTAAAGCAAATGTACTGCTCATTAACAGTGCCTAACATCTTCTGCT
Source organism: Parus major (assembly GCF_001522545.3). Taxonomy (NCBI): domain Eukaryota; kingdom Metazoa; phylum Chordata; class Aves; order Passeriformes; family Paridae; genus Parus; species Parus major. The sequence continues at coordinate 21,012,656 of NC_031771.1, forward strand.
AGCAAAGACTTCTCTAACTATGCTTGGAAAAGGCAAATGAGACAAAAGTGGTTGTCTCCTGCCTGCAAAGTGAGAGAAGGAGCTTTGTTCCAACTTCCAAAAAACTCCAAGTAGACAACCTAGCATAAGGACTGGGAAAAGATGCTGTGTACAAAAAAATATTTCAGGTTCTGAGTTTACAGAAGTCCTTCAGAAGATCCAAGTCATTAAAGATCCAGCAGATGATGTTTTCCACCCCTCAAACCTGTCTACCATGACTAGTGCTGGAGAAGAGGTGAGAAGATTTACCTGAAGAGTGCTGAGTGTCTCATCAAAAGAAACAGGAGTAATTGTACAAATAATAACTGTTTTAGCATTTCCTCCAAGGGAGTTCTGCAGAATTCGAGTCAGCTTGCTATCTCTGTAATTTATGAAGCTAATAAAAAAGAGGCAACAACAACAAAAAAAATCAGATTTCTGCATAAACATGGTAAATATATTTTCTAGAGGTAATAGGTTATTTTAAACAGTTACCTACATAAGTTCATGAATAAAGGATTTTAATTTCCTAGTTTAGCAGTGCTTTATCTTAGAACAGGTATAAAAACAGTTGCTTACCCAGAAGGGTCATCACAAAGTTTTTTGATAACTTGGCCCAGAATGAACAAGCTCCGATTTATATTGCAGCCTTCTTTCAGTCGAACACCTAGGTACCACACATTTTACCATTATTTTAAATTTCAAACAATATTAAGATACATTTTCAACCTGTCAAGGTTTTGTGCTACGTTGTGCTCAGAGGGATTGATTGTACAAGAGTTAAACCTTAAGTGCCACAATGCCCTATTTACCCATCAGCAGGCTGTACCCAATCCTTTATGATAGCCAAATAGCATAGAAATAAAACAGTAATCAAAAGTAAACATTTAGAACCTTTACACAGTAAGCACCTGAGTCCATAAGAATTACAATTTTGCTTCCTGTTTAAATTTTGCAAATGCACACATTTACACATATAACAAACCAGTCTTAGATACAAGTTTTAGGTTAGTAATTCTTTGTAAGAGAGACTTACTTGTGTCCCTCTCAGATCACTTTATTGTGATCAAGGCACTTTTGTGCAGCCTCATGCTGTGACTATTAACAGACAAGCTTCCTCTGAACTAAAGAGTAAGCCATCTTTTCACTCTTCACCTTCACACACAACTCCCTAAAAAGCTTCTTGTGATTTTGTTATTACAAGTGCACCTTCACTGAGTCACCTCCATTCTATTAGTTCAGTGGAGGACTGTTGCTGGGTCTGCAGTTCTAGAAAAGGCATATTGCTACTTAACTGTTTGCACTTCACAGCATTTACAGTCTTTTCCTGAGTAGATCCTGTCCTACCAAGGGGAAAAGGCCTTATTTATAAACAATAAATAACACAATAGCACATGGATCAAATTATTTCCTTCCTATCATAGTTTCTCATAAAGGTTAATTAACAGAAGTTGTTGTCAGTGGAGCCTCATTTAACACTCACCTTCAGATCCTGTTTGACTAGCTCTTTCACTGCCTGCCAGATCTACCAGGTTCTGCAAATTCATTAAATATTTCACAGGTTAGTTCTGAGGCAATTTACTGTAAGTCGTCATAATTCTAAATCTCTGCTAAGAATGCCATAAACTAAATTTAAACTTCAAGAAGAAAAAAAAAAAAAAAAGCAAAGGGTCTGTCATTACTGGAATTAATGCACAGCTACTACACACAACCAGTATTTTCAAATATTGGTACACAAGGGTGTGGGGTAAGATTCTATGAACTCTATTATTCCACCCCAAATAGTGTTTCAAACTCGCAGTACAATAACCGCTACCCTCGGTCACAAGAAGATAAGCGCAGTTTCTCAATACAGAAGTGTTAACTACTAACTTCAGCTATAGGAATCTTTCATGGGAAAGAGTCTAGGTGAGATTATGTGGTGTCCTGTCCAAAGCTGGCTGTATATCTCTCCTTGCCTGTCATTGTGGAGATAAGGAAAAGAAATGAACTACTAGAGGAAAAACCTCTGGGTTTTAAACCTGGTTCAAAGCCAGCTAGAACATTATGGCATCCCATAATGATTTGCCTGAGCAAGTAACCCTTAGTTTAGTGCTTCAGAGGAGTAAAATCCTGTATTAACTCCACTGAACAGCAACAGACCAAGAGGGCCAAAATCCCTCTCCCCTCACCCCTGTTACTCGTGGTTACTCTAAAGTCAGTTGGAACTGAGATGGGATGGAGGGGGTGGTGTAGGAAGAGTGGATACCAGAAGTTATGGTAAGCACAAAAAGCATGTGTTAGTTTCTTGAGATATTGCATGAGCAGCACCTACATTCAGAGCTTTTTCATGTGAAACCAGGACAGAAGGCTCTTTCCATAATGCATGTGAATAACTTAATGCTATTTCCAATTCTGAGTAAGAGTGCTCATCAGATTTTAACATTGTTTCACAAAACAAAATAGTTTCACATTGGTTCCATTCCTGCAGTTGTTTCAGATAATTTTCTGAGATTCAAGGAAAGGCCATAGAAAAGGTTTCTGAAACCTTAATATTTCCCTAGAGATGTCCAGTGGTATTCCCCCCAGTTTACAGTATTTCATATACCAGTAATCCACCAAAAAGATGCTAACTGGGGTTACTTCTGGAAAAAAACCCAATCTTCTGGCTGTTGCAGATGTTATTTTAACAACAGCTAAGTTTGAGGATAAGGTAAGTCTTAAGGTTACCTATTCTACAAGGTATTTCACAGGACTTGGCAATTGTCAGGCACAATTGTAAGGAAGATATATTTAACAAAATTCAAGAGCTCTCTGACATAGTCCTTTATGCTCCTAGAAGATCATGACACTCCCCAGTCCAGCATGAATAACTCTCATGTAGAATTCCCTCTGGTGGGAACATCTTCTCTAGATAATGCCACAGGAGTCTCCCTCTATACTTAAGAAACATCTGTCAGAGTTAACAACAAAGAATTCTTGTAAGTCATTATGAAGTACCATTAGTGTCTCAAACAACCAGTAACAGTAAATTCTCTAGTTAAGCTGTACCCCATATTAAACAGACATTTACCAAGTGGGAAACCATGACTGCTCCATCACAGTTTGCATTTGCAAGGTCACTTCGTTCTCTGCTTTCAATGATCTAGAAATGCAATGAAGTACAATGAAGTTTTTGTTACTTTGAAAACAATAAAACCACTCCCAGTAGTGAAACAGCTTTTACCATTCTGAAGATAGTGTGAGAACGGCTGCTGTGTTCATTCATTTTTGTTTCTCCATAATGGCGATTTCCTGTCAAAAACAGTATTAGAATACTTCTGCTTATCTGATAAACTGGGGATAAATAGACAAAAAGCACAATTTTAAAATTTCCTGAAAAACTTTGGTTTATGAATATAAACCAAAAGGGATACTCCATGGTTCTAAATATACCTGATTAACCAACACTTTTTTAAGCTATCAGCTGACATTGTCTAAATACTTACTTTCTCCTTTTTTGATCCATTCCATAACTTGTTCTGGGGAAACCACCACTTCTTCAATCAGATCTTCTACATATGTATTCCTCTATAGAATAAACAGAGTAATAAATTTTGCTGAACTCCAAAACACACTTCAATACATAAAGTTAACTTTACCAGCAATTATTATGGCATTTATTCAACAGCTGAATGTCTTTTTACTCCAAATGCAAGGGATGGGTAAAGTTTAGACTTTGACCACAATTGTGGCCTAAGAGCACAAGAATCAAACAACAGATTTAAAAAGTTTCCTAATGCTGAAGATACAATTACAGAGATTGTGGCAGGAAAGTTTTCTACTGGATGCTTCTTAGGGCGTTTTCTTCCCCAACTTCTTTTACTCCAAGCAGATACAATACTTACACATAACAGCCACTTACATTAACATCCTCACGAATTCCCAGAGGCTTCTTTTTCCTATTATCGCAAAGCAAATCAGTAATTGTCTCATTGTAGATTTCCATGTAAGAAACCCTTAGCAGGAATTCTCTATCTGGAATCTAATGTTGAAAGGAAAAAAAAAAAAAACACCAACAAAAAAACAAATAAAAACCAGACTGATGGACATCTTTTAATGCAAGTATTCTTATATTGGAGATAAAGGTTTGAACATTGTTCCACAGATCTCTTTCTCTTCGGTCTTTCTGTACATTAGCATCTACCAATATAGAATAATTTTTCTTCTATCCCACCTCTTTCCAGCTGCATTAATGGTATACCACTTCTACAAGGTTACAAAATTAAGATAACTGCCCTACAGAAGCACGACAATAATTCTCCTACTGAAATGCCATTTCCATAACCAATTTCCTCCTGCTTAGGCTCCTTCCTCTCTGTATACCTTGTCTTCTCTCTTTGCTTGCTTAGATTTAGTTTGCTGCTGCTCCTTCTTCCCCTGCCTCCTTGGTAGAGAATGTTGTGGTGAGGAAAGGCAGCACAATGGACTCAAGGAAAATTTTCTTGCTTTTAGTTTACTTTTATAAACCCTCTACTAAGGGTACTCTGCACCTCCTTAAAGGAGCAGAGACCATTTCACTTCACTGGTAACAATTACCTGAAACTCTCAAGGCAGAAGCAAGCACTCTGTTTTAGAAATCAGTGTTTTAATGTACTTTGTCCTTACTTTTATTAATATTGAGAATATTAATTCTTACAAAAGAATTGGCAATTCTTTCATAAGCCTTAAATAAGTAAATATAGTGTCACATTCTTCCTGCTAAAAAGCAGTCTTTAACTGTTAATTTTTTAGACTTTTAAAATAGCAGAATAAACACAAAGCTTCACATTATCTTATCTACCACATTAACAAGTGAGTACCTATTTTTATTTGTAATCAGTTTAATATATTTGGAATATATTTTGTTCATATTCCACACTTCACATGTTTTGCTCCTCAGTTTTTTTCTGATTTGATTTCAACTAATAGAGTCCCATTAGCTTTTTGTTTGAAACACTCATCTTTGCCAGGCTAGCAAAGTAACTGCAACATATAGTACAATATAAATTAATTTCCTTCATAAGCCTCTTGATACTAAAATTAACTTTTATGTAACCATCACAAATATTACTAGTCCTTTCAGTCACTTCAATTTAATAGAATTGCTCACCTCACAAATAATTTTGAACACATGTTGAATTGCCTTAGGGATAATGCCCATGGAATCTTCATTCCCCATCATTGTGTAAGTCTTCCCTGAAGCAGTCTGTCCATAAGCAAAAATTGTGCCTAGAAAGACAGTTAAGCTTTACAGACTATCTCCTGAAATACATTACAAAAAGGACTTAAACACAGTTTTAAAACTTACCATTATATCCTCGCACAGCTGACCGTATAATTGGAACAGCTACACCATCATACAACTGCTGAGTGTTGTCACTTGAGTGAAAGACACGATCTTGAAACAAAAGAAGATACAAAGCATGTGAATCCACTCTATTGCAAACCAAAACAAGATGTCTTTTAGTATTTCTGACTTCAAATCCAATAAATTTGCATAATTGTTTGTAGGTTAAATAAAATATAAGTATAATTATAACATCACTAACACAAAGCTTTTAAAGTTTTATTTTAAAATAAATATTAAACACAGAATCAAGAAAGACACAATGCACAGATGATAGACAAGTTAAAAAAAAAAACCCCTAATGAATGGTCATCCCATTTATTCCTACAAAATTTTAGCTAATTTATCTACAAGGATGAAGCCTGACAGGACACATTAATTGTTAAACTCCTAGCCTGGTGCATGCTTTCATTGAATCTGTATTTTGGGAAAAATATTTGTCGTGGCTACATTCATACTAAGAAGTAAAGTCGATCAGTATGAGAAGACTCAAAGGGAGCCAGTTATGAGGATCCAACACTCACACTAGTCACTTCTGGGACTGTGTTCTCCCATACCCTTCTCCCTAAAAGCTCGGGACTAGCCCTTGTTTAGTCCATTTGTAACTGGATTTCAGACCAAACAAACATGTTCCAAAGCCACTATGGCATGTACCAGAACAGAGAAAGCAATGTCCATCAGGAAGCTGATCCCAAAAGTGCAACCCAGTACTGCCTACACCAGAAATCCTGTGTCCCCCCATGACACTCATTCGGAAATACGAAGCTGGGAGGCTTGGGGGGCATTTAAAGAAGCTCACGGCGTTCACCACAGCCGTCATGCTCATGAGTACAATAGCAAAGTTCCGCGTAAGCATCTAAGTAAAGCAATTGCTCTCGCATTCTTACCGTAACTAAATATTTTGGTACCATTCACGTCGGAAACAGTATTATTCTCACTTCTCCAGTGCAGGGACACTTTATCTCCTGAGGCATTTTCTCTAAAAGAAGAGACATTCTGTTACCTTTATTGGGCGAGGATTTTGCTGCCAAAACACGGCCCCTTACTTCGACCCCCTTTTCTCTGCGGGGGATGCCAGCCCCTCGCTCCGGACCCCTCCCGTCCGCCTCCCTGCCCCAGGTGCGGGAGCGGCGGCACCCAGGGATGCGGAGGGAGCCTCCCCCTGCCGCCCGCCCGGCGGCTCACCTGGCGATGAGCGGCCGAACACGCACGCACACCGTGACGGCGCCCTCGTCCGCCATACCCGCCCGGGACAGGAGGAGCGGAACCGGGACAGGAGGAGCGGAACCGGGACAGGAGGAGCGGAACCGGGACAGGAGGAGCGGAACCGGGACAAGGGACGGGCCCTGGAGCGCCGGGAGCAGGGAGCGCCCGCCCCAACCGCCGCCGCAGTTTGAACTGCGCCCGCAGCCGCTCCCTATTGGCCCGCGAGGGACGCACGCCGCGCGCGGAGCGCACCACTCGCACAAGCTGGCGGGGAGGTGTGGGCGGGCGGCCACGATGCGGGAACTGACAGCCCCTGAGCGCTCCCGCGACACCATCCCCGCCCCCCCCCCCGCCTGCCGGCAGCGCCCAGATGGTACCGCTCGGGGTGTATCCTCACGTCCCCATACACGGGTGTTTTAAACGCCCACGGCGATGGTGACTCCCCCACTTCCCTGCGCAGCCGTCCCGAGGCTGACAACCTTTTCCATTAAGGATTTTTTCCCTAATATGCCATGTGAACCGTGCAACTTGAGGCTGTTTCCTTTTGTCATGTCGCCTGTAACTGGGGAGGCCGACCCCCCACCTGGCTACCCCCTCCTGTCAGGCAGCTGTAGACAGCGATAAGGCTTCCCTTGAGCCTCCTTTTCTCCAGGCTCAACACCCCCCGCTTCTGCAGCTGCTCCTCACAGGACTTGTGCTCCAGACCCTTCCCCAGCTCCACCACCCTTCTCTGGATGCATTCGAGCATCTCCATGTCTTGCACTGAGAGTCCCAAAACTGAGCACGGGAGCGGAGGTGCAGCCTCCGAGTGCCAATGATGAGAAGTGTCACTGCCCTGCACTCAGCCCGTACCTCAATAAGCTGCCTACCGAATCTAGATAGTATGCTTTTACATGTAAAAGTGACACTCATGGGATTTTGAAAAAAATTTATTTAAGTAAAATGTATATATGTATTGACTAGAAAGTGTGAACATCTGGTGGGTGGTAGTTATTAGTTCAAATTGGTATCATTTTAGGAAGTAGACTGTGTTTGCTTAGTCAAACAAACATAGAAAAAGCCTTCATGCCAGCGTGGGCAGGTTTGAGGGGTAGGGAAGTAGATGAAGATAGCTGCAGAGAAAAGCCTACAGAAATCAAAAAAGAAGGCACACTCCAAATGCATTTCTTTTGAGGTTAGCAAATAAATGACTATGTTAAATGCTGATTATGTTCAAACATTTAAAACAATCTGTTTTCTTCCGTATTTTAATCATCCTCCCCTTCCTCATCTTCCTCTTCCTCAGCTTCGGCTAAGGCTTCTTCCTGTGCAACCTTGAAAGCCATTTCCTCTTCCACAGTGGGGTCTACTGTCTCAGTGATTTCTGGCCCGCTGGGGAATTCTGCTTGTGCTGGCGGGGGCAGTGCAGGAGTGTGACTTTCTGGACTGTATTTGTGACCCCAGCCAAAGTAGATGTTCTCAAATTTCCTGGGAAAGAGAAGTGAAAGTCACACATTCATCCCCTGACAAAATATTAGCAGAGACACTGTCAGGCATCCTTACTCTGCTGCGCAAGAAGTCACTGTGGTGCAGATATCCTATAGCAGAAGAATTTTAAACATGGTACCTCTTTTTAACTGCTCTAATGGTTATCAATATATCTATTTAAAATGCTGAAGTGTCACTGCACTGCACTGCAGTACAGTGTAGTGGAATGACTGTGTAGTGGAAATAAATATGGAGCTAATAACCATGTGTAGTGGAAACAAATTAACATTAGAACTACAGAATATAACTAGTTTTGTAAAATGTCCCACAGACACAAGAATATATTTTAAATCAATGACTGTGCTCAAATACTAACTCAGCATTTACATCCATTAACTTCATGCTAGCCTTTCCAATGATTATTTGTTTTCAGTCTTAAATACATATTTACTGTTGCTGTGCACATTTAAGTGGCCGCCTCCACCAGTCTCTGGAATAGTTAGAATTCAGTCAATGAATTAATAATAAAGTAACTCTACCTGCATTAGAGAGGCACCTGTGTGTAGCATATACAGTCAGTGCTGTAACCTTGTCAGGTGGACTCTCACCTGCCAGAAGCAAAGGCATAAGCTCCAGGCCATCGGTTAGACTGCAGGATTGCAATAGAATATTGCGGGATCAGGTTTGTAGAAGCCTGAACTGTCCAAGCAGGGATGTCTTTCATGCCTGGAGACAGCCAAACACACATTGTCTATGAAAAGATGGACTTGATGAGCATCTAAAAAAGTATTTTAGACTGAGCTAAAAGACTTGCACAGAATTCAAGCAAGGTTTATATTAAGTTGCACAACAGAAGAGCCAGAAGTCAGAAACAGTAAGTGTAGGCACTGTTTTCAAACAGGTAGTTTGCATTTATGGGTAGGTAGCACAGGAATGCTCGTAGACCCCCCCACATACAGAAAAAATTCAGTAGCACTCACCCTGATTCTTTTGTCAAGGACTTCTAATCACTTATGGATAAATTCTATACCTATATTTCACCTTGATTAAAGAACAGAGTAGGAAAATAATCAAATATTGATGTAATCTAATATTCAGGCTCCCTTATTATGATGATTTGCTGCAGTGGTATGCTAAGAGATCTAAATACTTATACAACTAATGTATATCAGTGCATGTGTGTATATATTAAACATTATATTTGTTTACACATACACAGACACTTATCTTTTTTCCTAAAAAGAAGAGATAAAAATAGCTGAATGCATTTCAAGTCTTGAACTTGCAATAAATGAAAAGTCTAAGTTATTTTTTCCTTTTAATCTCAATAAGATGGTTACCTAGTAAACCTGATTATTTCAGTTTTAATGTCAATACTGTTAAACATTTTGCTTTTGATTGATTTTGTACAATAATGTGTTTACCCTACAGTGGCAAGGTATATTCCTCCGAGAAGTGCCAGAGTTCTGTAACTTCAAATATTTACTGCAAAATGACAATATTCCTAGTGACTCTCTGTCAAAAACGTCATATTCCATGAAGAATACCTTCATCTTCAGAGATTACAGTAAGAAGAGGTGGTCCTCTTTCTTCCTGTTGCTCTTCTCCCTCCTCCTCTTCCTCCTCTTCATCTTCTTCTTCATTTTCCTCTGATTTTTGAGAAGGATTAACCCAAGAACAGCGACCCTATAATTGATGTGAAAAGTAATAAATACATGTAACAATCATTGAAAGAATACAGATTAAAACTAGTTAAAACAATTGGCTCAGACACACACACAGTTAAGGGATGGGGAGAAGAAAAGTACATATCCCATAACTGATATACTGTTAACAGAATATTGTATTCTCTTGGCAGAATGCTCCCCTCACTCCTCCCCTCATTCATTCCTGCTTACTGTTTGAGAATTACCTTATACCTCTGTAATCAGCCTTTTGTAATTTTGTATTCTTCAGTTCCTGGCCAGTTTGGATTAACAGGTACTGCAAACTATGAGCTTACCCCTTCTTCTTAAAATCTGCTTTGTTATTTGGTTATGAGTCTGAGAAACATAACAGAATGCTCTTAAGATTCTAATGCATATAAATTTTATTTCTTACAACTATTGTTTGGCTGGTAGTCACTTTAAACCTTATTTCCTATCATTTGCTGTTATTTTACACTAGCATCCTTGAATTGATAAGACTGGCCATCAAACCATCCAGCAATGAAAACCTAACTAAACTAATACCTCTTTCTAGCGCTCATCTGATAGAACAATTTTTTAAGTTTTTTTCATTTGAATGCTTAAAACCAGAAAGTATAAAACAAAAAATTAAATACAAGAAAACACCAAGTAAGTTCCATTTGGCATACAAACATAAGCTATCTGCTTTTTAGCATCCTACCCAAGAAAAGAGATTTTTAAACACTTTTGTCAAATAAGGATCTCAAAGCAGAAAACCTAATACAGAAGACTGCAAGAAATGATTGTTATCTATCAGGACCTAGCTCCATACTGTTATTTAAAGACAGGTTTCAATCAATAGTTTTCAAAGAACACATCACTGGAAAAAGTACTAAACCTAGAACTTTCATAAATACATATATATATCTGGTATATGTAAATACATACAAGATATTTATATATTGTATACTATATAAAATATATGTTTTATGTGTAAGACATTTTGGTATTATACATGATATAAAATATATTTTCTATATAAAAATCTTTCCATCCAATATAATTTCTGGTGAATAGTTTGCATGTGCAGGTGAGGAGTGTCATCCACATTCTGTAACCCTATAAGCACTGCAGTGTGAGCGGTATCCAAGGTCCATGGGAGCTATGCTGGCACACACCTGATTTAGAATGCCCTTGACATGGTGTGCCCACATTGTGAGGGACTCCACCATTTCAACCACAGGAGGAGGCTCAAACTCGGGATTTTCCTCATATGTATCTGCTCCTTCTTCTTCTTCTTCCTCCTCTGCAAACTGGTAAAACCCAGTGGGAGAGACATGGGTTCCTGCTGAGATTCGAGCTATCTGTGCACGCAGGTAATTGGCCTCATTTCCAGGAAAAGGAGGAAAGGTCACAACAGGAGCGTCCAGCCGACCAGTGAAGAACTTCTTGATTTTCCTGGCACAGACAATCTGGGCTGGTGTCACTGGAGGCAACTTCATCCAGGGTTTGCCTGGCTCATTACAGACAAAGTAGACATATTTATTAGTCCCAGTCCCATTTGCTTCTTTTGGGATCTCAGGTGGGGGTTTATAGGTGGACTTTGGTGGTTCAGCTTCTTTTTCTTTCTGCTCTTCTTCTTCTTCACCCTCACCCAACTCTTTCTCTCCTTCCGCAATAGTTTCCTCTCCTTCCTCTTCTATTTCTTCCTCCTCTTCCCCTTCCCGTAACTGTACTTCAGCTATAATATAGTTCATTTCCAGGCCCAAAATTTTGCCCCAGAAGCGACAGGTCTGGATTGGATGAACATTAATTAGATTTTTAAGGGCAAGGAATATGTAATAGGATTCATCTTTGTTCAAGCCAATTCCAGCCTGTTCAAAATAAAAGGCTGTTTCCATCACATTTGGTAGAGAGGGCTGTCCCTAGGAAAGAAGATTCAGAGTTAGAGCTAAAGAATAGGATAATTATTTCTTTTAAAACTGAACATGTTATCCATTGGACATTATACTTCATTTCCTGTAGTGCCAGTCATTATCTCAAAGTGCTTTGCAGACTGTCCTAGGCTGCAATGCAAGATGTAATCAAAAGTAAGTATTCTATTACCATCTGTTAAAACCAGGCGGGGCACTGCTCTTTATCTCTTCCATGACCCATCCTCCCTCCAGGGGGATCTTGTCTGTTAATCATCCACTGAGTCTCACTGCATGACTGATAAAATTACATCATCCCATTGTGAGATGCTCCACCCAGGGGGAGGAGCCAAGCATTCCTACCTGGATATAATCTGAGACTCAGAACACCACAGGCAGACTTTCTCCACTGGATTCCAGAAGACCAGACTATTCTATATCACCATCAGACCTTCAGAAGAAAACTGCACCCTTCTATGGGATCATTGCTTCAACAGAGCCACATCTATCACTTCAGGAGGGCTACAGCCACCACTTAAACAGACTGCTACCAACACCCTGACCAACAGGCTGTCAGGTTGTATTCTGTCAGTGCTCCTTGTACTATTGCATTTCATTTTCATTTTCCTATTAAGTTGTAGTTTTTTTCTTTATTTATACATACTAGTAAAGAATGTAGTTATTCCTACTCCCATATCTTTGCCTAAGAAACCTTCATTTCAAAATGATAATAATTCAGAGGGAGGGGGTTTACATTTTCCATTTCAAGGGAGGCTCCTGCCTTCCTTAGCAGACACTTTTCAAACCAAGGCACAGACATTCATTCACTATTATTTTTACTATCATTTAGAAAAATTTAAAATCTTTTAGTGGTAAAGAAGAGAACACAGATGAACTGCAGCTCTTAGAAGACAGGAGTTCAAAATTCAACTCCTAATTACTGCAAAATAAGGAAAGTCAGCATACTTACACAAGATCTACAAGGGATTCAGCGCTAGGGCATGTCAGGTAAGAGGCCTTGATGCCAAACAGTGACACTGTTGCCCCTTGTGTTGTAGATAATAGAGATTTTATATATTCTGGCACCAGACCAACAACACTTCACTGGGGTGAATGTTGCTTGGTATACAGCTCCTTGCAGTTTTTAAAATATTTCCCCCTGCTCTTATCAAAGTCCACTGTAAGACTCAATCTGGCTTCAGTGGAAGCAGAACAAGGTCAATAATCAAGTATTTCCAGTTGCTCTACCACCCTCATTTAATGGCGGGTAGGTGATCATACAACACAGAGTTATCAGAAGTTGGATATGACAGGGGGAGGAATTTGGAAGAATGAGTGCTACTTTCATATGGAATTTCTTTCAATCTGACAGGTTTCTTATATCAAAGGAAGATCGACAGGAGTATGAAAAATTTAGAATTGCTTTCTGAAATTTTTGTCCTACATTTTTATCCATTTTCAGCATCCTATACTGTTAATGTAAGATACACAGGAGGCCATAGAAAATATGAAGGATTATCTCTTCTGTGGTTGGTATTTGTAGTCTGTGATGGCAATTCATTTGAATATACTGGTTAACTTCATATGCAAATCAACATCTTGTTGAATGATTTTCCTTGGCTGTTAGAATTCTCATTTATATTCTTGTATTTATCATTATAAGATGAGAATGATTCTGCATATAAGCAAGTGAATAATGAAAAATCCTGTTTTAAGAAGTGTCTTTTCAATGGTATTAGTTCTTCATTAAAACCAGATAGTGTTTCAGTTGGAGAAGGACAGACTGGAACCAACCAGGAGCTGGAAGAATCACAAAATTCTGCATTCTGCTATTTTACAGTCGCAGCTGTGCACAATATTGTCTAACTGGCATCAAGAATTATGGTCACTTTAGGTAAAGAAACATCCCTTTTATATAAAGAAAATAAACTTGGATGCAATATTCTATGCTGAACTGGCATATGGGACATATTATAAACCTTACTTTCTGTTCATCACCTTTAGAACATCCCTGATTATAAAGGCTCAGGATATTAGATTTACTACAGGAAAAAATCACAACTAAGTAACCAAATGTTTTTTTTCTTCAGAACTAGATATGGGACGAGCTCAGCTGTGAAGAGGGTACATGGTGCTGTGACTACAATTATTTGTATGGTCAGGAGGGACAGTCCTACAGAAGAAACCACAACTTCCTCCCTTTCCCCTTTCCCTTCCCACCATCCACCCACCCCTTCCCTGCTATATTTGGTACCTGTTTCACTCCGATAAAAACTCACCATCTCTTCTTCTACTTCTTCATGTTCTTCTTCTCCACCTTCCTTGACGAACAAAGCTTTACACTTTTCTGCAGCTTCAAATGTTGGAGGAATCAGATGTTCATCTCGGAGAGTGTCCATTTTTTTCCGAAACTGAGTCCACTTCACATCCTTGCTGATATTCTCAATTATGTCTACTGCATTTGTGGGCTGTTCATCCAGGATCTTTGTTAGTATATTAGCCAAATGATCATATCTGTCATATAAATATAAATATTGTTGGCTTACTATACATAAGTCTTAGAATATTATTCTAGTAAAAAAAGATAGAGGCTAATAATCTGGATATTTGGAGAAATCATTGGAATAGTTAGAAGGAGATCATGGAGAGTTAAGGCAAATTAGAGTTAAAGCTAGTCTGATTAAGAGCATTCCCATCTTCCATTTCTAATATATACCTCATCTATCTATGAGCTGAATCTGAACTTAAACTTACTCTCAATCATATCAATTCCTTTTTGAACTCTCTATACAATTCCATTAGGAATTTTGGTTCTGAAATATGTTGGACACATGCAAGTATCACTAGTGATGAGATATTGCGTGTATAACATCCCGTTCTATATGTACCTCCTGTTGTCCTTTTACCTTTCTCTCCACTCATAACTTCCTACCCTTTTTGATTGCGATCCTTTTTCAGACTTACAAATTCAGGCCAGATTTTGTGCTGGTCTTCAGTAAATAAGCTTTTGCATTCTTGATTGCCATCATCTGGGCTTGGGGATCAGGAATCTCATCCTCATATGGGCTGTATCTGGGCTGGTCAAGACCATAGCCCGGTTCGTGTGGCTGGTAAGGGCCATGCCCACGTTCATAGGCATCCTGTGGGTCGGCACTTTGTGGTTCCTCCGAAGGGTCTAATCCCAGTGACTCGTCCATGCTGTGCCTTGTCCCCGGTGCCTGGAGAGCCTTGTCCCTGGCTGATGTTTAGCTGTGGCACCTGCAGCGGCTGGCGCTGCCGGCCGTGGGTGGCCGGGGTGTTGAACTGGCCTCTGTGACCGACACCGTGCTTGTCCTGCTGCACCCGTGTGGCCGACACTTCTCCTTTGGCCCTGTGCTCGCTGGGGGTCCTGCTGCGGCTGAGAGATGCTTTTCCTCAGTCCTCGTGGCTGCTCGGACCCTCGCCTTATCTTCTGGGTATTCCCAGGGAGCCGGTCCCGGTTCCGACGTCTGAGGCTGAGGAGGGTCCCAGAGGGCGGCTGCCCGGGGCCCCGCTGGGGCGGCTGAGCAGAGTGGGGGCTGTGTCCGGCCCACAGGCGGGCTCGCTCCTGCCCTTCCCGCGGCCCGGGCTGGGGACGGGGGCTCGCCGGGGGCCCGGGCTGGGGACGGGGGCTCGCCGGGGGCCCGGCCCAGGGACACCGCGCAGCCCCTGAGCAACAACGGCGGCGGCGGGCGGGGCGTCGCCGGGGGAACGCGGCCGCGGGGAGGAGGACAGCCCCAGTGACCCGCCCCAGCTGCCACTCCCCTTTCCAGTGGGGCTTTTAAGCCCTTCTTTATTACTTTCAGTGGCACTTACGGGGTGATAGTAAAAGGAAGGTGGGTGAGGCTGAGTGGTACGGGGGTCCTGAGCAATGTGCTCTAATGATTGGCGTCATTGCTTATGGTATCAGGTGAGAAATAGGTGATGTCTAATGTCCCTTCCAACCCAAACTAGTCCTGTGAAACCATCAAATGCTTTTAATGCTTTTCCTTGAATGTTTGTGGTATGAGTCTTTCAGCCATCTGCTGAGAGCAAAAGAATGGGTCTACAAAAGTTTAATCTTATTTTAAAAGGTAGTTAATTTATCTTCATTGCTTTCATATGTGTTTCAGTGGCGATATGCTGTTCATAAAGTTCAAAGGTTTTTCTTTTAAGAGAAAAAAAATACTGTAAAATCTGGTATTTGCTTAAAAAGTTTCTGTTCATGGTTCCAAGGGGAAGAAAACCCAAACAGTTATAAGTTGAGTTGGAATGAAGATGCTTGTATAGAAAGTAGTTTTGTGTGCTATCAGTGTTAATAAGAGAATTACAGAATCTGATGAGTTAGAAGTGACCCATGAAAATCACTTCTGCACAGAGCACCCCAAGAGTCATACCATGTGTCCCAGAGCATTGTCCAAATGCTTTGCAAACTCAGACACATTTGGTGCTATGACCACTTCCCCAGGGAGCTAGTTCCAGTGTCCAAGCACCCTCTGGGTGGAAGATATTTTCTTGATATCTGACCTAAACCTCCCCTGACTCAGGTTCATGCTGTTTCTTTGAGTACTGTCACAGGTTGAGAAAGTGAAGAATTAGGGAGACAGGCGGTCTTAATTAACTTTCTTTTGCAACACTATTCAAACCCTACGTTGTTTAAAGATTTGGTTTTCTTTCCCATTATCCTAGTCTGATTTAATTGGTAAAGGATTTAGTCTATTTCTCCAGGGCAAGTCTGTTTTGCCTGTGACAGTAATAGATAAATGACCTTCCTGCTCACCTGTTGTGTTTTTCTTCCCCCCTCTGGTTCAAAGGAGGGAGTGATAGAAAACCAACTTTGGTGAGTGCCTGGGATCCAGCCAGGGTGAATCCAGTACAGTGCTGTAAAAATCTCAGCAAAATGCCCTATTAAAGCTGTAAGTTGTGCTAAATAAAGTAGTTCAATACCTGAACTGTAAAATATACTTCTCTGTCGTTGATGGATCAGCTAATCTAACTTTAAAAAAGTGTGGTTTATTTTGGATATTTATTAGAAGCAACCACAAAAAAGTTATGAAATGGCTATGGCTAATTTCTGTTGCATTCCAAGAGAGTAAACGCTGGAAGTCTCATTAAGGAATCTTTAATCCATTGTGAAGGAGCAGCAGAACATACTTTTCCACATCCTTAACAGATGGAACATTTATATCAAGAACTAATAAGTTTCTGCATTGTGTTCCTATGATTCCAACAAGTAAGACATTTTCATAAAAAAGGTAGTTCTGTTAGAGTTTCTACTTGTGGAGGGCTTTTTATTGATCTTTGCAAGGGATATGCCCAGGTTCATTTTGCAGAACTTACCCATTGACTGCAGAGGGCGATACAGTACTTGCAAATTACTTGTGGATTCCCTCTTATTTGATTTCCATATCTCATATTTGGAGAGAAAACTTGTTTAGTAATTCACTTCTATTAAAACTGTATGAACAAAGTTACCTTTCTGTTTGTGTGTTGAGTGAAGTAGCTGCTCAAGAAAGGGCAAGTGCTTTGTCTTCTCAATTTTATTCAGCAAAGAAAGAAAGCTGGGGGCACCTGTATTGCAGTTGTTTAAGTTAGGACACATGTAAAATATGCCAGGGCTCAGTAAAAATAATACATCATTGTAGAAGGATGTTTCACCAAGGTGCTATGATGGTCTTTTGTTGATACCAAAAAGTAGGAAATGGATATATGCAATATTCCAGAATAATCATTCTCTGATCATTGTCAGCAGTATGGGTTAATTAGCTGAACAGTAACTAAAGTATTAATGTTTTTCCTTTCCAACGGAGGTTTGTATTTTCTCTGCTGTAGCCAGGTAGCTATTATCAATTATCCTGTGTAATCAATTCTGCTTTTCAGTATTTTATTTTTTTTTTTTAAACTGAACCTGTTACTGGCTTTGAGATGGAGATCCAAAGATGGTATAAAATGTTGCAGATAGAACTGGACATCTGTTGCATTTCTATACAGCTTCATTTGTGAATTTTGAACATGTGAATTTTGCACTGGGAAGGGAATGACAGGCAACATAAAGAAAGCTTCCCTTTTCAGCTGATAATCCTTCTGTGCTCTATTGATTTCTTTGCAAACAAGTGTTGAATTTGAAAGCCCAGATTCAGGTCCCAACTGTGTTTTCCTAGACAAATGCCTTCATCTCCACATCAGTAAGTAGCACCTGTAACTAATGAGGTGAAGCTGATCTCTCCTGCTTAGCTGGCAAGGCAAATTTAACTTAATTCCAGCCTATACAATAGGAAGCAGCTGCTGTTGCTTTTTGCTCAGCTTGTTCCATCAAGTAGTTGCAGGTGTGCTGGCAGCTCTCTTAAGAGGAGGGCGTAATTAGTAGGTTCTTGTTGGATTTTCTATGGCATTGGTTTTAAATGACATGCTGTGGTCAAGACTCTAGATCCTGAGGGTCTGAAGATGATCTTTAGCTTTTTCTTTACACTGTGTTCATGGATTAAATACTTATGCTTGCTCTGACTGTTTCCAAATGACTTCAAGAGGAAAGGTACTTGAAAAGCACAGGATTTTGTCTTGCTACCTTTGTTAATTCTTGTTGAAAGACAATGAACTATGTTACTACATTTTCATCTCTTTTTCATGAATACATTCAGTTTAGAAGCCAATGACATTTGTTTCTCCTACAGTTCCAAAAATGCAATTTCTATGCTTGACTAAACGTACAGTGTTTTTAGTTGTGTAATGGAGTTCCCACTTTTATCCATTTTTTAAACCCATAGAGGATAAAAATGTGTTTCTGCATCACTTTCAGGATATAGTTTTCTATCTGGTCAAAGTTCTTTGTATGTCACTTCTGATAGAAATTTCCTGCTGAATATCTAAGGAAGTTCTTGTACATATAAAAGTAAATATTATTACCTGAATCTTAACTGTTTATTGTGCAGACAGGAAGCGGTACTCATAAAAGTTCTCCTTAAAATATGGCAGACTTTTTTCTGTTGGTTCCAGAGTTTTCACTAGGTTGTTACTGCTGGTATGTATCTTTCATCTCCCATAGGGAGACTTATTCCTCATCTTTGGGCTATATGCTGAAGTCAAACTGTATTCCTCAGGTGGTCATAGACATTAGATTAGCACTGGCAGTCTGAGATGCTTTTCTATATGACGCAATATTATTGGAAAGCTGAGAGACCATCATCCTTCTTCAGGGGGCTGATAGGAAATGCATTTGGTGCTCTGAAGGAAATAATAATGATTTTGGAGATCTAGTGCTGGATTTTGCTCTTATTTGAGTCAGCAGGAGCTTTGCTACTGACTTCTGTGGAAGTGAGATTAGGTCCTTTGTCATTTCATTTTCATGTTTTGACATAGGTGAGGATATATGCTGGGACACAAACTGGTTTTAATTCCGGCTTTTGGTAGAGAGTTTCTGTGGCTAATGCAGAGTGTGACTTCGCATGCTCATGTGAGAATTCTGTATTTTACATTCTCTGAGTTCAGAAAATCACCATGAGCTACAGGTAATGGTACAGTGGCAGCAGCATAGGCATGGATCAGTGATGTTGCAAGGGGGAAAACATTTTTTTATCCCCTGGTAATCTGAGTTCTAAAGCTTTGTTGTAAACTAAGCTTTTGTTAAAACTATATTATTACAGTGATATGTGAGGATTTTTGTTAGGAGAAGTGCAAGAAATTGATAGTTAGAACTGATAGTTTTTTAGGCTCTCATTTTTTAGAGATGTAATGTCTTTGTGTATGTGATTTCTATTTCTGAAGGTGATGGTATTTCTCTGGCTTTGATCACTGTGTAACTGGCTAAAAATTGCACTGGACAGCATTAGTGCTTTCTGGGTGCTGAATCTCTAATTTATAATAATTTTCATTGATGTTGATGTATTATTTCTGACCTGCTAGTACTAGATTAAAACAGTGGATCTTGATACTTAAGAGGAGGAAGCTGAATTTTCTGGAAAAGAGGGTGGTATAGCAGTTGTGCGTCTTTTAAGTAAATGCTGAGTTTAACCACTGCCTGCTGAGGTGGTTTGTGCTGGTGTGCAGAACCATCCGTTTCCTACAAGTCTCTTAGATCACAACTGCAGATTTTGGAGCTGTGTGACAGTTTCTGGGGTGGGAAGAAAGGCAGAGTGACTCTTGCTAGCATGTTACAGATGTGGTATGGGGTTCAAGTGGGCCTGTTTTTGATCCACATAGCGCCAGCTCAGCTTCTGCTACGTAGTTTTGTCAGCTGGTATGCAGGGAAATCTGAATGTCTTGGTGGGATGGGGTCTTCCCTCAGAAAGTTCTGACTATGCATAATAAATAGTGTGTTGCAGCACTATTCTCATCAAAGATTCAGTGGTTCATGATGAAGACACTCAATTTGATCCTCAGAGTAGTAGAGATCCTGGTGATTGTTGTGTTTCAACAGTGCAAAACGGGTCTATGGGAGCTGAGGATCTTTGCTGCGCTAGTGTGGTAGAATTAGCTTCAAATACACTCCTCTGCCCTGTCTGCTTGAAGCTTTGTAAAACCTTACCAGGCTTGTTTATTCCTTGCTGTGCATGTAAGTTTCTCCTTTTTGGGGTGCTGGGTTAGGGGAGAGGAGATTTTGTTCACTTTAGAAATTCTTGGGGATTTTGTTTCAGTGAAGAGTCAATTAAGTAACAGTTAAAATGGAGCAATGATGTATTTTCATTACTAGAAGGGAGGTTCACTTTTTGCTTGGCAGATCTGGAACTTTTGCTGCATTTCTGAGTCATCTTTTACATTTATTAGATACTGCATTTAATTTACAATGGTTACATAGAAAGGTTTTATTCTTTCATGAAGCTGAGCAAGGGCAAATACTTAAAGATGATTAAAAATTTCAGTCTTTATTTGGGTTTTTTGTAGCTGTGTGTGTCACAGCACTCTCATTTTAGAGAGGATGGATTCTTTCATTTTCCCCTCTATTACAGTAAGCCCTCTAGTTCACAGCAGCGATGTAAAAAAGGATATTCAGCAGTATTTTACCAAAGCTGACTAAAACATGCAAAAATAGAGAACCAGTCCTGACACTTTCCCCTTTCAAACACTTATGAGGTAGATAGAAGCATATTCTTTGCTATTTTTCAAATAATTATAAAATAAATGTTCTAAAATCAAAATCCTTCAGATGTGTAGATGGAATTCTTTCCATTAGAAACTGGAAATGGCTACGGGGTTTTGTGGAACTTAGGGATATAAAGAAGCAGTTTAAGTATTTCACTAGCATTAGTCATGCATGTAAGTAAAACTTAATTCTTTACAGGAGGAGCTTGCCATGTTAGACTTCATGAATATGAAATTCTACTCAAAAATCCATTTTTATATTGCAGTCCTCCCATGAAATTCATGTTAATGAATATGACTTTTAAAAAATTCAGTTTTTCAGGCCATGTTCTTTTTCAACAACACCCAATCAAATTGTCCTATATTATGGTGTTTTGACTGTGTGGTATGTAATAATGGCCATGTTTGAGGATAGCAGTATACTCAAAATACTGTGTTTAAATTGTATCCACTGAGTTAATAATGCAATTGCATTTTTAATTGGAAATGATACTCAAAGTGTAATGGGGAAGTAAGCCTATAAAGTTTACTTTGTTTTCCAGTCAAGAGAAATCTATCTCTATCCTTGAGCTTTCATGACATGATGTTAGATCAGTCATTTTATCTGGAAATAATTTCTACAAGTTCAAACATTCTTTCATTTTAAATTTGATGTCTATGATCAGTATCCATTGTTGCAGACAATTTTGTCCCATTTTCTTTTTTCCAAACTTGTAGAACTCCTGTAAACTATCTTCTAGTAGAAACATACTTACTTAAAACCAGATTTTTTTCTTCTGTCTTTTTGTTATGTTGAATAGAGCTTTTATTTTCAGTTAGTTTAGTCACTGTGTCCTTTTTCTCCTCTATGAAAAGCACAAGATAAACAAAGCAAAAATCTGCATGAGCATTCAAAATACTATATTTAGGGGAAGTAAGCAGGAGTACCTATGAAGTGTCTCAGATGTTTCTCCTTAATTTATATAAACAACTATGCAATGCCTTGACTTTCCATCCTGTTTTACATGTATATAAGTTTTCCTTAGAAAATATAGTGTTCATTTAGATAGTATAACAGACTCTGTTAGTCTGTTTTTCTTGCAAAATATTTATAGAACCATTCTAAACAGTATCTTGCTCACCTGCATTTGAAACTTGTTTCCATCTATGCTCTGCTGATGAAAAAACAGCTTCTTTTGCTGTCAGTGTTAATAAATGTTCAAGGCATTAATATTAAACTGTATTTTTTTTTGCATTCCTTTGTCAAAATATGAAAAAAATATTGTTTCTAGGTAAGAAAATGTAAGAGCATCTGAAGATGTGCCCTTAAGTATATAAAACCTTGGGGCTATAACTTTTCACTTATAACTGTCTGGAGTGAGATTGAGAACTCTTTGATGCTTGGAGTTAATATGCATGGGGTAAAATGTTTGGAATTTAAAAAGACTTAACCAAACTTTACTCAATGCATGGATTGTAAAGTGAATGATTGGGAAATTCTGTCATCATATGCTATAAATTATGCATCTCTTCAGGCTTTTGTCACCTTTTTTGTAACGGAAAGGGCTCACAATTATCTGTTTATGACTCCAATTTTATTCATCTTCTACTGAAGGAGAAGGCAACTTTCTGCCTTAGTCTTTATTGTACAAAGACATGAGAAGGGCTTGTTTTCTGAAGAGCAGGTGCTGGGGCACAAGCCCTTTATATTTGCCTGGAGAGATCTCACTAGGGGAGAGACCTGAATTCAACTCCCTTCAGACTAAGACTCAAACCATATTTGTCTCATCTGAGTAAGGGAACTGGCTCTGTCTGTGGGGACTTGAGTAGGCTACAAAATTCCTTTTCCTAGCTTAATATTCAAAGTTTTTCTTCTTATCTTTTATAAAACAAAACCGTGACCTTGGACTACAGGTGTGAGTAAATTCTTATGAGAATCCAGTACCGTCAGTGAAAAGATGAAAACAATGAGTGCTAATACTTCACAGCCAACAGTGGTTTTCCAGGATACTGTCATAACTGTAAAGAGAACAAACATGGGCAGCAAAAAGTCCAGGCATTAAAATAATTCACAATAGAGCTTATACTTCTCTGTAAGGAATTTAGGTCCAAGTATGATCTATTAGTCCTACAGTGATTTACTTCCTGAAGTGACCATGATTTCATTCAGAGGGCCAAACTGTAGAGTTTCTTAGTTGTCTCAGAGAGACAGTTATGGCTCCAAATCTTGTCTGAAAGTAATCTGCATTATGTTTTTTTCATTTATGATATTTCACAGAAGGACATACTAAACCTATGCATTAAAAAAACCCTATTTTTTTGCACAGATATAAATAAGTATGAAGCAATTAGAATAATGCTTCTTTTTTTAAAAGAAGAAAGCTACGCCTTTTACTTACAAGGCAGCGTATTTACAGATGAAAATAAATCATAACAGGAAAACTTGCAGCAGTCTTAACATGCCTGCTCCCTGTGTTGCATTTCCACTCTTCTTGACAACTCATGGTAATTGATGCTTTAGGTTGAGAGTATTACTGATATGATAAATACTACTGGGTGTTGTGAGGTACTGCTTTACCTGCTGCTTTGAGACAAGCATCAAAACCTTTTTGAATAGGTTTAGACACTTTATTTGTATTCAAAAGAATATCATGGCTATGGAATTCTGAATTAACAGGTTTAATTATGCACCATATGACTCTGAATTAGCTTACCCAGTGCCTGAAGACACAGTGTATTAATATTCTTCTTTCTGTTGAGATTAAATTAGCATCTAGTTGGTTTCATTACCAGGTTTCTGAATGCTCTACATCTTTTTAAGAGGCACTTCTTCAGCCTGAGATCTTAGAAACTCAAAGCTTCTTTTAATGTGTAATCCAAAGTTTGAAATTTATTTGAATGAGGTATAGATTTTGTATTGATCTCTGTATGATTATTAATTGAACAATTCTTGCCATGTTATCTTAGTCAGCCTTTCACTCTGTGTATTAAATAATTTTGTGATCAGAAAATTAACCTTTGATAACTAAGCAGTAATAAAACTGGATTATTTTGACATGATGCTTAAAAAAAATCAGGTCCAGTTTTAAATTGTATAGTTCATGTTGCCTTTCCTTCATTTGCTTAATATTGAAATACAGTATTAAAATCAAAATGCAAAAATGGGGGGGAAAAGGCTTCTAAATAGAAGTATTAGTACTTGGAATTTTACATCTCATAATCCTAACATTTTTACATGTTTCTGGCTGTATTATGAGAAACACAGAGATCCAAATATAATAAAAATCAAGACACAGTAATGACAAGAATTGCCGTGTGTCTTATTTTTGGGAAACTGTAGTTTCTGAAATTCTGATTTCTTCCAGAAGTCGTATCTTTCCCAAGCCTTACCTTCTCTCACTTTTAGTTGTGGTCTGAGGCATTTCTTGGAAGCTGTCTCTGTTCACCTAAGTGTATCTTTCCATGCAGCTGATATGGTGTTCATTTCCTCTAAGTATGTGTTATAAATTAATTTACCACAACTATCTTCCATTCCATCTTTTCTTCCTGACTGTGGATCTTGCCCTTGAGTGAGTCTGAGAGCTCATAACTTAGCGTCTATGAGCTCCATTCACCTGGGGTGTGTGGGGAGAGGAATGGAAGTTTAATAATTTCCTGCTAGGGAGAACTCAGTTACTATGTTGTGGAGTTTGTCCTCTCTCATCTTTTCCTTGAGTAAGTGCAGTAAGGTCACAAATTACCTTTTGCCCTGATTTGGGATTTTCTGTCTGGTTTTAGTAGAAAAATCATTCAGAGAGCTTGCCTCTTGTCATTCAAGTTTAGTTATACAGAAGTTACTGCCTGCATTATGGGGAAAAGAGAAGAGGAATTTTTTATCAAAAGAACACGAAATGTGCCACTCTTTGAAGATACTGTATTTAAATAAACCCCATTTGGAACTGAAATTATTTTTTATGTTTTATTTTGGACAAAGATGGAGAGAGGAAGAGAAATAGTTATAATAATTTCTAAATGGATACAATTATAATTAGAAAGCTATTTTCAACAGGTTTGAATTAGAACAGCTCTATTGCAATCCATAAAACTGCATGCCTTTGGCAGATGAAAATCTCTCTTGTGGTATCTGTGGTATTCTTTATACTATCTTGCTGTTTTTCCCCTCCCAACTTTCTCTACCTCTTTTAATTCCAAAGTGAAGGATCAGGAGTGTTTTAAGAGCAGATAAGATTAAAGTATCAAGGTGGTGGATGTTTTTACTAATCAACAAGCTGATTAGTCTCAGGAAAGGCAAACAGATTTGGCCAATAATATTCCAGAAGACATTGAGAGGCCATGCCTAATGCAGCAGATAAAGGCAATAGTTATTTTACTTGTAGAGGTGACATTCTTGAAAGAAGTTGGGGTTGCAGTGACAATAGCTGTCCTCCTAAAATGGATCAGAGCTTTCTGTATAAAAAAATAACAAAGAGGAAGCTGAGACTTTTCTGGTAGGTTTCCCAAGATCTAGCCCGGAGGGATGAAGGCAAAATCATGGTGAGTTTACAAAAATTGAGAAATTGGTTTGGCTCTCTGAATGTTTGCAGTCTTTCAGTTTCAGCTGGCTTAGAACCCTTCTGGTTCTGAGATTCAATGGAAGGGCAATGAACACAGGACAAAAATTTATAAAAAACATTTCTCTAGTTAGGTGTAACGTACTTTCAGGAGCATAAGTTTCATCTAGTAATGCATTTGTTTCTGTAAACAGCCTGTGAATTAATTAGGATTTAGAAATAGTCATTGCCTGATGAAGGCATATAATTTATTTGTTGTTAGGAACAATAAAGGGTCTACCATGTCTAGTTTATACTATTCAAACTTTGAAATCTGTTAAACTAGTAGATATACAAGAGTAAAAGATAAAGAGAAAATATTTATTTTTTACGGTTTTCCATGTGTTACATTTGAACACATATAAGATCTGATGTTCAAACAGTCCTTCAATCTCTCTTGAAATGCCACAAGTACTTTTTCTCCATTATTTTAAATATATTTATGTAAACATCAGTTAAGCTCCCTCCTGCCTCAATTAAATGTGTTTAACAAGTAATCAATCTGAATTAACAGCAGGAGACTTCATGCCATTCATATATTTATAACAGATGTGTTCAGATAATTCTGTGCGTCTATCTGGCAATGAAGGGAATCTGCTGTGAGTCACCAGTTTCCTGGGAGAAGACTTGAGGCACACATCATCTTAATTAAGCCTTGTTGCTTTAGGCTTCTGACACTTGGGATGAAGTTAAATAATAGCTCATTAGTTTCTGGGTATCAAATACTTGTCCTAGTGGAACTTTTACATCTCATATGAAGAAAGGCCTTTGAAAAGCAAATCTTGAAAGACTTTTCTGTTAATACCTTTAGGGAAAGAGAGGAAAATATTTTAACAAATGCATAGTAAATAACTTATTTGATTCCTAAAACTCAAACCCCACAAATCAGCTGCTTGGAAGTATTGGATCTTCTTTTAATATATACAAGAGTAAATATAATGGGGAATAGCTATGTGTGAGAATGTTTATTTGTTATGGTTTTTATGTCAGCCTGTATTTTAGTTTTTATTTAATCTAGATTTTTAGCCACTTAGGATGTTTGCCCCTGAAGTTCCCCTCTTGACTTCATTGACATTTCAAGGTTACTCTGAAATTGGGCACTACCCATTTGCTTAATGTGGAGCAGTAGCTAGGGTAGCAAATCTTATGCCTTACTTACCTGGGAGATTTGAATCCCCAGACAGACTGAAGCCTTGTAGAGAATTAGATTTAGTTCCACATTTAAAAGTGTGGACTGATTCTACTGTGACTGAATGAGTTTTGTATCTTGAAAGCAAAGCTGACACTAAATGAATGTTTTCTGTCCTTCACCAATTTGTAAATAGCACTCACCAGGGCAGTGTTTGGTGTCACAAATGTTTATGCTGC
Organism: Parus major; assembly: GCF_001522545.3. NCBI lineage: Eukaryota > Metazoa > Chordata > Aves > Passeriformes > Paridae > Parus > Parus major. Next base: position 21,039,282 of record NC_031771.1, read on the forward strand.
AAAAACCTCACAAGTGGACAGTTCACTCAACCTCTTGGGAAAAGTGGAAGAGATTTCCTTATATTACTTGAGACATATATATTTATGGCATATAATCTATATGCTATCTGGTGAGACACAGGTGTAATAAAATAGGGAGAGAAAGATCTGAGTGGTGGTGCTGTTTGTAATTAAAGAATTCACTATTGAAATATTTTATTCTTTTCCAATAAGATGAATTTCATAAATTAGAGACATTTCTTTAGAGATGTATTTCTGAGCTTCATATGGAGGGCAGTTAGGAAAACTCTGTAGCTTTGTGGGAGCTACAAGAACAAACATTATTTCTCAAGATGACTCTGTGCAAAATTAAGGACCTCTTATCCTTTCGTCATTAAGTAGTTTTTTCTTATGATTACAAGTGTATTCACTTTGTCTTTTTGTGGTGATGTGCAGGCAGATGGGAGCAGCAGCCAACATCTTACCTAGGATGTAGAAGGTAGGAATTCATTCTTGCAGCAGCTTCTGGGCCAACTGGCATCTGTGTTAGCATGGGGCATTTTCTTGCATTGTGGTTGTGTAGTCATGGCAGGAACACTCTTAATATGACTTAAAGTACAGATAATCTAATATAGTCAGCTTGTGTTGTAGAAGATATTTTATACTTGATATATATAATTTCTGTCACTCATCTGTTAGTTTCTGATGAAATGGCTTTGATCTTGAGTGAAAGGTTCTCAAAATAGTAGCAAGAATTGATTTATGGTCAATTAATGGTCAATGTTTCAGCATCTTCAAGTCTAATTCTTGAGTCATATGTGAAGAGCAGGTAGTATCAATGTGCTGATATTAACATTAACCATCTGGAAGGTGCATCTGAACTGTACCTTTTCCTCTGCTAATTGTGTTTTCCCACACCAAAATGAATAAATGGAAAGACAAAATACAGCACTGCTTTAGGCAGGTGGGCCATGCAATAGTGCAGTTTTACTAGTAAAATTGCTTAAACCACTACACTAGTAAATTAGTTGTGGATATGATCATTCTTTAAAGCACATATGAATCCACACATATATTGTGGACAGTAACTTATCAAATTGAGCTGCTTTTATGAATGGTTCTGTGCACTTGGTGATGAGCAGGGTTATTTTGTTGATATTAATATGCTGGTATCTGATGTAGTTGTTATGAATAGTTCAGCATAATTAAAATATATAATATTTTAATATAAATATTATTATATTTTTCATAATTCAAAACAGAAAAGGCTTTCAAAATTAACAGTTAATGAAAATTGAATTAAATAATTTTGAACCTATTTTATTCCTTAGCTTTTACTCAAGTTATCAGGCCTTAACTCATGAGGATCTGCTTGCTTTCTTAGAAAAAAGCAAAAGAATCCCTAAACACCTTTGTGTTCTCCTTCTTGAGGAAAAGCAGGGTTTAAAAAAAAAAAAAATCACTTCATTGCATATGTTTGATTCAGTCCTGGAAAATACATTCTAATCCTTCATTCCAACAGGAGGGATAACATTATGCTCTTAAGTTGACACCATCTTTCTAAATAGTAAAAACAGTGAAAACTTTGGAATATAGTTGTGCTGGGCCAATACATTTTTTTGCCAGTCTCAACAAGGTGGTGCTCTCAGTTGAATCTAATTAAGTTAACAAAAAATATAAAAAAAGGACTAATAACTCCAAAACAAGGTGTTTAATTTGCTATATGAGTAGAAATTATCCTTTTTGTTCAATGGTTAATTTTGAAGTGTTCATTGATCTCCTTGAGGGAAGAGATGCCTGCTGTTGCAGTTGGTGGGAAAGTTTCAGTTTATAGGAAAGGTTATTCCAGTTTGCCACAAGCAAATGTTTGAATAATTCTTCCTAACAGAGGCAGCCATTTAATGTCTTATTGCCAGGAATGAAGAGCTCCTGTAAAATTTGAATCCACTCCAAACATGAGTTGAACTCACTTAGGTTTCCATTTCAGTTCTGTTAAAAGATGCATATTAGCCACTCAATCCAATCCTCAAGTTTTATTCCAAGCTGTCTCAAAATTAAAGGTGATTCTCATGAAAGTAAAATTTTAGTGCTCTTGGATATTGAAATACAAAATGGAGTTTAATGTGTTTAAGTCCTGGGCAGATAGAATTTGGGTGTTTTTTGCTTTTGTTTTGTGTTTTTTGATTTTTTTAAAAATTAAATTAAATTTCCATTTCCTTCCTACTTTTCCCCCTCCTATTTGTAAGTGTAAGTCCCCATATTTTCTGCAGATATTTTGGTAGCTCTGTTTTGCTTGTGGTACTAATCCTGTCTCACAGGCTCGCAAGTCAAGTCTTGCTATGTTCATCACACTGAATTTCCTTTTCTCAGCATCAGCTAAATTTAATCACTCCCCTGAGCAGAGATGGAAATTGAACTTGCCTCCAGCCCACTTCAGCTTGGCAAATACTGGTGTGATAGGAGTGAGAAAATGAAAATGGTTGCAAAACCCACTGCACGTAATCCCTTAATCCAATATTGAGGATATTTGGTTTGCTGTACAAATATTGAATACCATCACAGAACACAAAGGAAACATTGAAAGAGATATGAACACTATTCTTTCTGGGGAGAGCATTGGGAAGGAAAATGTTTTTCTTTTACAAAAATTAGAGATGTAGGGGTGGCCAGATATTATTTGTAACATTATGATGTGAGAATTCATTTGATGATTCATCCCGATCTTCCTTTCTTTGGTCCACAGCTGTCCTCTGGTTAGATAATATCTGCCTTCTAACATTTTCAATTGGTTTGAGTTTGAATTATGTGATTATTTTCTGTTCTTATCTGTGTTGGTTATAGTCTCTTAACATAATTTAGAGTCCTAATTCTGCTGGGAAGGAGAGGAATTTTTTTCTGTATTTTTGATGGGTGATTGGGGTGTAAACTGAAGTCTAAGCTTGTCCTGGAGCCTTTGCATTTGAACACACTTAACTTTTGTTTTGCTTTTAAAATGTCAGGCCCCATCTGTGCCTATAAATCTCAGCAATGAATTTAATATGTCTCCCTTATAGTCAGCTCTGGCATGGCTAAGAACTGATTCTGATTCTAAATTGGTGTAGAATAAAAGAACACTAATGAAGATCAATATAGAAGAAAGCACCCTCTCCCTATAATTTTAAAAAAAAATCTATTTAATGTATCTTATCTTTTCTTTCATATTTTTCCCCACAAGACTTCACCGAGGACTTCAGTGGTGGGAAAAAGCACAGTTATTGGTTTGGTTTGGGAAGAGGTAAATTTTGAACTGCTTTGCTCAGTTCTCTGCATGTGTGGGACATCAACCTGAAAGTCACTCTGAGAAATGGCGGTAGCAGCATTAGGTGATTGCTGTGATTTTTTTTTTCTTTTTAATTTTACACCTATAGTTAAAACTCTTTCTGTGCACACTGTAATTCTGAGCTTTTTTCTTTTAATATGTTCTTTTTATATTATGGATCCTGACTTTCTTCATGGGCACACTGGATTTCTTAGAATGCAACCTGAAAGAAACCAGTTCTCAAATTTTCCTGAGATTCTGAGATTCACTAATGCAGTCTTTAAGTCCTTAATTATTTTAATTGTTGTATGATTTCAAAATTTTTGCTAAATTAAACATCTTGATTTTTTTTTTTCAAATGACAAAATCTTTGCTTGTGTGCATTATGTTGTTTCTTTAATTTAGAGAAATGGATATAAACCTTCCAAGTTCAAATTTTCCCTGAACAACATAAGCAGTTTTTCAGTGGTGGTGGATCACGGTGATTTAGTCAAACAGCTCATAAGCTTATCATTCTTCTGGCTGCTCTCCTTGAATATGAGATATGTACAGTTGTATATCTCTGTTGTAATGTTCCTCATAGGGTAGGGCTGCAAATCTGATAGCACACAATAGCACTGAACATTAACTGATAGGTAGCAATTTGAAAAAATATAATTCATAGCCAAAGGGTTGATTAGTATTTCCACCAAGAAAGTTAAGACCATCGTGAGTTTTGTCCTAGGAGTGACAGGTAACTTTCTAAGACTTTTAAGGAAGGCTTTTCATCTCTAATTTCTAGATGTATGTACAGTTTTGCCTGTGAGGCAAGATGTATGAAAACTAGAGTTTAGATCTGCCAGATCTCTGGTCTCAATCTAACATAATACTCTGTCCATGGTGTTATTTGCCTGGAGATATAATCTCACCCCATGTGCCCTTTGAGCTGTCCAAAACAATATTCTTCAATGAGTGTAGCTCTGAGCCTGAGCTAACAACCCTCATTCAGGAGTACACAGCCTATGGCTGAAAGCTGCTCTCACACAACTCCTCATACCACAATTGGCTGAATGTGAGCAGAGCTGTCCTGAGAAGCAGGTAGGATGCCAGCTTGTGAGAAATCAGGCAGAAATCCCCTCACCCAAATTTAAGTATGCTGCAATGAACAGATAGTGTACTGCCATGAATATGGGTTTCGGTTTTCACTAGCGTGGTCATAAAGAACGCTAGACCCAGTAAGGCTATTCTCCAGTGACTGCCTCATTTTGTTTGTGTAGCTTTTACTCCTTCCTTCTCTTTTGTAAACAAACCAGCCTTTTTGCTGGAACTGCTTATTCTTCCAAAGGACAGATGAGGTAAAAATATAACCAATGCTTGGTTGCTAGTCTACCTATTCAAATATAGTCTATGATAATATATTTTCTGTGTTACCAGGAGTCGTGGTCAATCCTTGATCATTGTTTTTGTTGTTTCTTGTGTTGAGATAGAAATGCTGTAGGGAAAATTTACTTGTTAGCCATCATACATTGTATTTAGTTTTTTCCTACAGAATAGGGAAATAAGGTCACCTCACTACTTTTGAGTTGCATAAAATATGTACATGCAGTTTACTTATCATAGCATACCCTCTCAGCTGAGGACTTGGAAGCTTGAAGAAAACTAGCCACATAGTGTCTTGGGGAGGAGGAAGAGGAAGGAAAAGATATCCTCAATTTCTTAATTGCTAGCAAATTGGAACCTAGTTTTGACTAGAATTTAGGTAGCAATAAAGAACTTCAAAATAACACACCTTTCATCCAATTTCTTCCCTGCCCCACTGCCAAAGTACTCTACTACTCTGAAAAAGAATGTTTTGTTTTCCAGGAGGAGTCTCCTGAAGAGACTTAATGGGTTTTGGCAGTTTGCAGCCAAGGAAGATACAAACTGAGTTTTCTCAGAAGAGCAATAAAATATAAAATAACAAAATATTTTTTTATCTGCTGTCAGCTTTTAGGCTCTATACTTGGCAAATCATCTTGTGTAAAGCCGGCAGGATATTTGATCAGATCTTCAAATTTAGAGATGCATTTTAGCAAAAGAACATATACAGACACAAACAGAGTTTTGGTGGGATTTTTTTGTTTGGATTTTTTTTTGTCTGTAGACTAGAGCCTTTTAAATTTATTAGTACTTCTCTATACATATAGGTTAGGAAAAAAACCTGTTGCTTTGCTTCTTCTTCTTAGCTATGTAGTTTTAGACTCGCTACAAGGTAAAAGTGTTAAGTCATACCTTAGTGGTGTCATTTGTCGTTAGAACATGGAAGTGTTGCAAGATACAGTTAGTACTGGTGATTACATACAAGTTGCTTTCTCATCCCTGCTGTTAATAAATTCATGTCCAGTGGTGGTGTAAAGCAAATAGATCTCAATGAGACCTTCAACTGGAGCATGTAGTTGTGATGATTCTTTATAATAATAGTGGACAAGTTGAAAAGTGTAATATAAAATGAGAGTGCCAAGAATTTGGGCTAAGTTGATAAAAAAAGGTGTGAAAACCTCCTGCCAAAATGTGATTGGTGTGACAGCATTTTGTCGTTATCCTTGGCTTAGGTTCTGGTTCTTTAAAATGGTACATGCTGCTGAAAGCAAAGAATGAGATGTCAGTAGTTGTGCTAAAGTGGTGTTAAACTCAGGTGTTTCTTCTCAGCCACAGAGTCTGATTTACTGGTTTTTTTTCGTTTCTCCAGTGTTGTTGTGTTTGACTATCATTGACTTGGGAAAATGGCTTTATTGCTGTTTCTTAGCTTCCTAAAGATATCTGTTCTTTTAAAGGTATCAACTTGGTAGTAGAAGACTATGAAAGTTTAGTAAGCTTTGATCCAGACTTGTGAAAAGTTAGTAGTCTTTTCCTTTATGCTGTCTTTGTGAAGTCCCTTGCAGTACAAAGGGAGAGGAGAGCGGAACACTGTTTTTCAGCAGGTAAAATGCCGCACGAAGTTAAGTTATTCAGAGTGGACAGATATTTAACACATTTTGAAAAATCAATATAATAATGTATTTTTCTGTGGGATGTCAGATAAGCACTGTCAGCTTCAGGTTGTATTATGCTTTGAAGCATGAGCATAAAGTCAATACACAAATTTGGCCTCTGATTTTTTCAATTTAGTTTTATTTTGTGTAAGAAATGGAATTGCATCACCTGATTACCAGATTTATCAAGTTTTAAGCTAAATAAAATCAACCTGTATTCCTTCAGCAGGATGCCCCCTAAGATGGGGGCAAAGCAGAGTGCACCTACTCTGCTGTTCAGGTTTTCTTGAATATTTTATTTCCACATTTGAATGGCTACCTGACACGTCTTGACTTTAATAAATATGCAAAGAAAATGAAGTGTTTAAAAACATAACAGGTAGGCTTTCCTCACATTTTTTAGTTTCAGTTCAGCTTGATCAACACAGCAGTCAGATTATGCCAAATGCTTGGGTGGAGCTTGGCATTGGTTGCTCCAGAGTAGGTGTTGAATGTTGTGCATAGTGGTATATTATTGACTGTGGGGTACCAGCAGGCAGCTAAAATAGTGCATATTTAGTGTGTTTATTTGTATTTGTCCGTGGATAAAACAAGGTGGAAGTCTTGTGTTGGTCTTTGTAAGTGATTATTTGGTAATGTTAGTACTGAATAACTTTATAGTTTCAGTTTTTGTGGCTTTGTGTAACCTATTTCTCACTCGGTTAATTAATGGAATTTAAAATGTTTTTGGATGATCATGCATGGGGAGGTTGGATAGCAGACAGAAGTTGGAGCTGACTGTGGTTTGACCTTACTGGAAGGCAGGGTTTATTAGGGTTAGTTGCAAGGAGTAAATTTAAAATGCAGCATGATCATTACATGTAACTGATTACTGAAGCTCGTGGTTTTCTGCCTGCCTGGAAAATGGGGGGAGGCATATTGAGAACATTTCCAATGTACATTTTACTGAGATTTTTGGAATGGAATAATTACAAGTAGTAGAAATCAGTTCTGAACTAAACAAGGAGCTCTCTGAAACATCCAGATCTGATAGTGGTTTGTTTTCCTACTAGAAAGCTCAGAAATCTGATAAAAATTGTGAAATAAATAATGAGGTTCCATTAGCTACACTAGGTAGAATTTTATTTTGCTAGTCTTTTATAACCTTTCTGCTCTGTTTTGCTTTCTGACACTTTTCATCTGTAAATGTATTTAATTCATAATGTTTTCAAGAACATTCTTTGGAAAAACTACTGTGAATATTTTTGATGTGGTAAATGTGCTGTCTTATCAAGAGACTATACATTTGAAATGTATCATCAAATTTCATTTCATCAAATGAAATACATTTGATGCTTTTGAGTGTAATTATTATAACATAAGACATGGCAACATTTAAGCTGTTGCTGCTTAAATGCACAAAGATTTTGTTTTAACTTGAGGTTGAAGAGAATGGTCTCTCCATGATTTTCTAGTCTTCTATCAACAGATCCAAAGTGAGCTGCAGAGTTTTCCACACTCCAAATTTGTTTGAGATGTAGACCCCTATTCCTAAATACATTCTCCCACTGAGTGCCCTAAAATTCTGTGCTCTGTGCATGGCAGTGTTTTCCTCAACTCAAGTATGCTACTAAGGAATCTGGAGGACTGTTAGCCACAGACACTCAAATATCTCAGCTCTGTGTTTGGGGTGGATAACAGAACAAGCATGTCAGTCACAGCAAGGTTTGGGTAAGCACAGAATTGTGCTTAATTGGTCTCCCAGTAAAGCAGAGACTGGATTCAACTGAGCTGTAGCTCATGGTGCAACAGGAGCCATGAAATTGAACTCCAGGGAGGTTTGTCCTGAATCATCTTAGAGTCCTGAAGTCATGGTTCTGGGATCCTCTCTACTGACCTATGCAGCCACTGCAGTGACAACACTGCATATTCATGTGGCTCTGTAGCTGTCTGTAGATTACAATTGCCAAGCAGGGAGAGGGAGAACATAAGAAAAGGAAGGCCTGATGTGTTTGCGTTGTCAAACACTTAACAACTCTGAAGTAAACTATTTACATTTAATTGTTCTCTTATTTTTTACACAAATGCACCCTTAAAGTGGTATATGCAGATGTATGATGATTCTCCATCTCTGGTTCCTTTTCTTTCAGAATTTTTTTTTAATTGAAAAGAGGTAATTTGGGAAGTAAATACTAGAAAAACAGCAGAATAATGATCTACACAAAAGCCAGAAACAGTATGAAAAGTATTACTGAAAAAATCTTCAGTGGGTCATCATATACACAAACTGGTTTCATCTTGCAACATAAATTGAGTAAGCTTGTATTTCAAAAATAAAAATATCACACTTGAAGATGGAAGCCTTATTTTTAGGGTAGTTCTGTTGTGTTCCCTAGAATTAAAAAAGGATGTGTTTTGAATGAAGAGGATTAAATGGTGACTTGAAAGACAGGAAGGAAAGCAAGGAAATGCCTCACTGTGGTAGGCTGAGTTAGGGCTTTGTGGAAATAGCACTTTGAAAAGGTAGTGAAAGTCAGACATATGGGGTTGGCGATGAAAAGCTGTGGAAAGGCCAGTTGAATTGGCTTAAATTCAAAATCTTGTGCCTGATGACATAAACTAACCTGAAGTAAGCATCTGCATATGGATGCTACTTAGATAACTGTGTGTTATAGAATCTCTCGAGTTGTCTCTGAACCATTATCAGGCACAGAACCAATATACTAATAAAGTTCCCTGTGACAAGTGCTAAAATCTATACACATTAAAAAGGTTATGAGAAATGACTGACTGTAGTTCATATGATGTGAACATGTCTTAGTTTTCAAGTGATCTTGCTGAAAAAGTTTGCTCTGAAACTTAGTCATCAAAAATGATGCAATCTCTATAAATAGTGAATTAAGAGTCTTATTAATGAAACTCCTAACCTCTTTCCTCATTGGGAAAGTTGCTAGGCTTTGACATCTGAACATCAGTTATGGAACATAAAGGTTGTATTGGTGTCAACAAAGTCTCGGCAGACAAGTCCCCATGAAGTTTTGTGTTCCGAGATCAGAGCTTGTCTGTGGATGAGTAGCTGGGGGTGCTTCAGCTCTCCTTTCATACCCATTGGTGCAACATGCCATCTTTCTTCCTTTATTGATTGTGTGCAGATGAGTTCCAGGGAAATACAAATTAATTAGAACTCTTTTTGACTAGCATAGCATAAATGTCACAATTAGCAGTATTTTGGATAATTAGGTTCTATGCTAGAGAATTCCACTATTACATTTGGGAGACTGCTAGTTAGTAGAATCCTGTTAAATCAAAATCTGGGTGCATAGATACTTTGTAGTCTCTTGGGAAATCAAAATGAAAATATTTTAAAGGGGAATTGATTAATGTGCTTCAGCTAAGAAGTGATTCAGAAATTATTTTTCCCTGTCTGGGAGGTAATTCACTTGTTGCCTGTCATTGAATAGTTTGGGTTTGATTGCGGGAACACTTGTTGGAGTCATAAATCAATCAATGGACTACTTATGTCCTTGGAGTTATGTCTGTGCATAAATAATGGCAGGATCAGCATCTGGCACTGTAAATTCTCTAATAGAGAACCATATTGTTCTGTTTGCAGTGTTTCATTAAGGCTCAAATTAGTATTTCCTCTGCATTGGAATATGTGTAAGACTTCAAATTATATTTAATGCCTAATCTTATTATTATACATAAAAATAATGCATTCACAATGATATGAACACTTTAGTCTCCCTGATATATTTATTCCCTTCCAGCACTGGTGAAGTAGGAGAATGCTTAGATGACAGAGCACTGAAAAAATGAGGCACTGAAGCTGAGATGCTTTTAAATGTCTTTATTCCATTAATTTTGATTATATAAATAATTTTATGTATCTGTTTACAGAGAGCTTCTGACTGAAGAGGGGATTATAACAAGATCTGAGTCCCAAAGGCACACTTGGTCTTTGGATGGCTATTCCCTCAAATAGCTGCAACAATCTTATACCTGTAACATTTATTTAAAGAGGTCATTGCCTAAATGAATGTGTTCTGTTGAATGCTATAGTTTCCCAAATTGCATGTATATATATATGAATGTAGAATTTTAGATCTTTGAAGGGAAAACTTCATGATTTTATATGTAGTGTATTTATATATATAATATATATAATATATAATATATTTATTATTTTCTATATATTCATATATACATTATATTTTATATGTATTTTATATGTCAGTTCTCTTCTTCCCTGAAATGCTGACTTTCTTGCCTTTTTTATCTTAAGAAATAATGTATTCTATAAAAACGTGCAGGGGATATAGACATATATCCCTATAATAATTACGGATGACGGTCCATCTTTGTACTGTTGAAGAACACAGAATAAGGTTCAGAGTCTTTCACTTTTCAGTCATTAATTTCTCATACCTAACCAAAAAATAAGAGTAACAGTAATCTAAGAAGATTGCACCAAGCCATGTGGTACTGGAAAAACCTTGAGTTGACATTTGAGTTCCACAGTAGGAAAATTCAGTCCTCCTGTGTTCACAGACAGCAGATAGACAGCTGTATTTTTGGACACTGGCTTAAAAGTCTCAGGTTTCTTTAGTCTTCTGAAGCATTTCAAGCTCCTGTTTGAATTTTTGCTTTTAAATATGGCAGTGAATCCTGGGTAAAATCTGAAATTACTATTCAAAGGCAGAAAAGAGGTCTAAAGCTTGGACTTATATCCCACCTAGCCAATGGATTTACTTTTCTTTCTCAAAGTCCCATTAGCTTCTGGGTCCATCACAGCCTGACTTGATACTGAGTCCACTAAATTATTGAAAACTGAAGCTAAGTGTTTCTTAGGTAATGATTAGGACTTTTAAGGCTTTTTGTTTGTCTCTTGCTTTGGTTAGTTCTGAATGAAATTATCTGGTTTGTATTCACTTCATATGCCTATAGTCTCTTAACCTGGAGTTAAGATCCAGGTTCTTAATTAAGAGTATACAGAACCTGGTCAGTAGACTGAAGGAGATTAAGCAAAAGAAGAATTAATCTTTTTGCCACTTCCCTTTAACCGCTTCACGATTTTTTGGCAAGTTAAAAGGATAGATTGTTTCCCACAATCCCTATTTCTTGGAATGAAACCCTGTCCATCTCTGCCTTTATGTAGTAGGCCAATAGTTACTTTTCAAATTCTGTTGCTGACGATCATTTGTACCATCCTACAGACAAAGCACAGGGTCTGGCTTTAGGCTTGCTGCTCCTTCAGCACTTAGTGTTACCAGCTCTCTAGATGTTCCTCACAAAATACTGAGAGAAAAACTGTTGGAAACCAACCATGATATGAAGCAGCAATTGAAGATGAGTAGTCAGGAGCCCAACTTGAAAGTATAAGAGAAACTTAAATTGCAGTTCAGGTTTTTCTCCCGTGGCTAACACATTTTATACAATGAACCTGGATTTATATAAAGTGTTGTTGGTTGCTTGTCAGAGTGAAAAAATACCCAAGAGATGATAGATTCATTGCAGTGGTCTTGGCCAGCATTTCATGGAATGGGTAATTGATGTCAATACATGTAAATAAAGTTGTGTATAGAAAGAAAGCATAACTTCATCAATTTCTGGGTTGCCAACATGTCCACATACCTCAAAGACTGTCCAAATGGTTACCAGATAAGCTTCTGAAGCCTGGTTGACTGCTGCTGTACACTAACTGTGTAGCAGTGTTGTGAATGCTGACAGATGCATTGTGTGACTTTGTTTGAGGGAAGAGGAATATTTTCTTTTTTGTCTGTAGTTTATGGACAGGCCAATAGAAAAAGCAAGTAGCAACTTAATCCCCTGAACTAGTAACTAAAGACAAAGAGCACTTCTCTTTTGCCTTGCAGAATATTATTTTGTGGGAAATGTTGCAAGACAATTTTCTAATTCAGGTCTGAATCTATGGTAATGAACTTATTTGCTACAAATTTTGTTCATGTAGTGTAAACTAATATTTCCTGTGGAAGTGTAGGTGTAAATGTTTTCTGAATTGTTATGAACACAGGTGTAATGAGAAGGAACTTCTAGCCTGAAGCTATGGGGTCTGTGAACTAAACTAATGATTAAGCAATCATTCTGTCAATGTTATGTTCTAGTAGCTTGGCCTATGTTTATTTCCACATATTGAGTAGAAGTAAATACCTCAATGGAAGTAATGTTTTAATGAAATGCAATGTTCCAATTAAATGCAATGAGGCAATATCTGACTTATATTACTATAGCCTTTTAGCAGAGACACTGGCTGTGTTTGGGCTAATTGCATATTACTTACTGGTGAGACCATTCTCTTAAATTGATTGTTTTCTTACAGAAAAAGCAGAATATAGTTTTTGCGTATACAATTAGTATGAACATTGCTTTGGAAAAGGAAGTGGACAATGACACCAGTGCAACTCACCACAGAAACTGAATATGCAGAGTTGGAAGGGACTCATGAGGATTATTGGGTCCAACTCCTGGCCCTGCACAGAATGTTCCATGGGTCACCCCATGTGCTTGAGAGCATTGTCCAAATGCATCTTGAATTTGGGCAGACTGTGCCTGCTTCCCTGGGCAGCCTGTTCCAGTGCCCAACCACCCTCTGGGTGGAGGGCCATTTCCTGATATGTGATCAGAGTCTCCTCTGACACAGCTTCAGGCCATTCTCTTGAGTCCTGTCACTGGTCACAAGATGGAAGAGATCAGTGTCTGTCCCTCTGTTTCCCCTCAGTCTCCTCCAGGCTGAACAAGCTGTTCCTCATATGGCTTCCCCTTCAGACCCATTCACCTTCTTCTTTGTGACTCTTCTTTTTAGACTCTCTAATAGTTCAGTGTCTTTTTTTGTATCATGGAGCCCAAAACTGCAGACAGTACTCCAGGTGAGGCTGCTCCAGTGCAGAGCAGCAAGTTGCTTGGCTGGCAATGCTGTGCCCCATCCCCCTAGCTTGGCCCTCCTGGCTGCCAGGGCACAGTGGCTCACAATCAGGTTTCTTCAACCAGGACCGCCAGGTCCCTTTCTGCGGCACTGCTCTCCAGCCTCTTGTTCCTCAGTCTCTACACACCACCAGGGCTGCCTTGTCCCAGGTGCAGAATCTGATATTTGCCCTTTTTAAAGTTCATACACTTGCTGACTCTCCATCTCTAATTTGTCAAGGTCTCTCTGCAGGGCCTTTCCTCCCTTGAGACAGTCAACCGCTCCTCCCAGTTTAGTGTCATCAACAAACTTAATATTCCTTTGAGATGTGTGTCTCTGTGTAAACTTTAGTTTTAAGACACAAACAGCATGATACTGCAATCTGACAATTAATGCAGAAATTCATTAATGTAGGAATAGGGTAATAGTATACAAAAGAAATCTGCACTAAAAAAGTTAAAAGCATAATGTATGATGTCAGGTTTCATGGTTTGTGATGACAGCTGAGGTTTGCTTTCTTGGCATTTATTTCCCCTGAACACTGCTGACCAGGTGTCCTTGCATGATGAGATAATTATCCATAAAGTGTAAAATTACCTTGCAATAGAATTCTAGGCAACTTGTTTATATGGTAAGGCCTAATTGTGACTGTATCCTCATAAGATTTTTTTTGAAATATCGTAAGGTAATGAACAATGGAAAAGAAACAGCAGTCTCAGTGGGAGACTGAGAAGTAATTTTTATTCCTTCAATGTTTATAAATTACAGGGGTATTACCAGTGCTTGATGATAGGGTGAAAAATTAAAGTGATGCAAAGGTAGAGTAAGATGACAGAGGAAATGGAAAAATGGAAAAATAATCCAGGTAGAAGAGATTTTTAAAAAGACTGATAGAATAGGGTGATGAAAATGGAACTTGGCTTTGTGGAATGCTTTGAGGATTCAGTAATTTGATTCACAGTACCAGAACAACTAAAACTTTGGACAAACTGTAACATTCTTCTGTTGAAAAGGTCCATCTGGGTAACAAGGCCACTAAAATCCTGGACAATATGATCATGCAGGGAACCTTGTTGTTAAATGCAAATCTAGCAAAGTAATGGTTGTCACAAGTGAAGCTGTGAAACACTTTGAGAGTAAGGAGGAAGTTCTTTGAGCACATTTGGAAAATTTATCAGATGAATGCATATATGAAAGCTGAAACAAAAGCCATTGTTTTAGTCTAGACCTGTTGCTCCTATAACTGGGTTTTAAAACCATGTAAACCTCAATCATTTAAATTTTTCTCAAATGCACTATGTGTGAAGAATATATGAAGGGTTACTTACCCAAAAGATTGACAAATTGTCACTAATCACCTGGAAAAACCCTTGTAAGCTCAAGCTGTGTGATGTTCCTTATGCTGCTGTGTAAAATGAATTGCTCAATCTCAACAGGAACATGCTATGGTTAAAGTTATGTTCTATTGAGTTGCCATTTAAATACCTAAGATTCAGTAAGTAAAGTTTATATCAACATAGAAATAATTCGGATTTGTCATTTGGATTTAGAGTGGAAATTAGTTTTTCTGGATTCTGCATTTATAAATTAATTCCTGCTTTTTTTTCTTTAATTTATTCTATTCTTACTCAGTTTCTACTTTTCTGCAGCTAAACAGTTTTGTGGTTTGTGCGATACACATTTTGAATAATTTTCCTTATTATTTTTATAGACTTTTTTGTCATACATGGATAGTAATGTGAAATACTCATAAATGATTTATAAACAGATAAGTTAGATGATGATTGGTTTGTTGGAAAAAAGAATCAATAAATCTGAGAAGTCTGATCCATTTTCATGGAAGGGAAATGGATGTCATACAATCCATTTTTCAACCCTTCTTGACATTCTGAAACTTCAAAGATAACAGGTTAGCAATAAGTCACTTAATTATTGCTGTAATGCAATGCTGACAGTTTGAGGCAGAACATTTTTAAAAGACAGGTGAATTAGAAGAATATAAAATTAAAACAAAAGAAGTGCTACAATACCTCATGCCTGAGAATTCTGTGATAGGAATTTTGCCTTTGTTCTGTATCAAGACAGCCTTGAGCTAAACCCTTAACTAAATGTACCAGCATAGCATCATGTGTAAAGACATAGATTATAGCCAGCTGTTTCTCTGCTTTCTGAATCTATTTGTCCATTATTTATTCTTTCCTTCTGAAGTAAAAGCTTTAGCACATATCTTCTCCCCACATTAAAACTTGAAAGAATGCACTTAAACTATTTTGAAGAAAGCAAGAGAAATGTGCATTTTTTTGTCATTGGGGTTAGAAGTCCCTGAACTTGGGTTTGGGGAGTGAGGCAAGGGATGATGCTTAAGAAAATTTTTATTTTGTTTCTGCTGTCTCAAGAATGATTACATTTTCTGTCCTTCTTATGGTTATTGATATTGTATCAATATATTTTGTCTTTTTAGTAGTTTGAGTGATGCGGTCTTCAGGAAAAGTTTCATGCCTGTCTTTCAAGGTGCTTTTCTTTTATGAAGGCTGGAGAGAGGGCTGAAAGCTTAGCCATACATTTAAAATACCATAGCTCTATTGTGCATGAAGAACAACTGTCTATTCCAATTCAAGATGTAATGGAATGCTTGAATGCAAATTTTTCTGAGACGATGAAAAAAAAGACAAAATTATTATTGACAAATGAATTATTAAATAATTCATAATTATATAATTAAGTCAACATTATGTAATTAATAATTACATAATTATCACTCATAAAAAGTGAATATTTTGTGATGATTGTAGTCATTATTTAACCAATTGTATGATTGTGATTGGGCGTAAATCTTCAGGATGTGAGTCACTGGTGTAATATTCTCTGCCTGAATCTGTAACTATTGAATAATGACTTTATGATAGCAGGCACTGAGTTACAGCCTCAGTGACAGGTCAGCCTCTAGTATCAGTAACTGCTTAATTATGATAATTTACAGGACAGTACAGGACTGATCATATTGCAGATTTACAAAATATCTAAGGGTGGTTTTCTAGCAGCACTCCAGATGAAGCCAAAGGGAATGCCAATTCTTATTTTCTGTTTTTATGATGAAAAAAGGGCTTGAGTTAGTCACTTAATGAGATTCTTATGAGCACTCTACTTTTCTTGAGTTCAAAACAAATGTACAACTGTAATTAAATCTTAGTTTGGCAGCTCAGATCAGGGTCATAATTTTCTGATTGACCCTTGTCCAACATACTTGTGAAGGAATAGACCTTTTGTTTGTTACCTGGTTTATAAGGAGTAGGTGCTGGAGCACAAAAGCTGATGGTTGTTCCATTGTTTGCAGCCCTATTAGTCAAGTCCTTAAAAACCAAGAGTCCAGTCATTTGTGCTGAAATTTGAGGGCCTGTTTAAAATACAGCTTTGTGCCTTAAGGACTACTTCCTGGTTTATGTCAAATTTCACCCTGAGCTATTGCTTGTTCAGGCTTTTTCACTTGAGTAAGGACAGATCCTGGACTGATAGAAAGTACAATGGCTTAGCTGAGACCCACAGCAGCACCAAATTTTACCTTGTCTGTGAACTTTGCCTGCTAAAGCTTAGTAATTATGAGTAAAGGTATGTTATGTGGTTTATTGTTGCTGCCTAATTGGGCAATAGAAGAGTTGTTAGTAGTACAGGCAGCATTGCTTCCCACTGGCAATAAATTCAATCTGTGAAAATAATTCATTTAACTGAGTGCACATACAAGGAATGGCTGGGAGATAAACTGTCTTTATAAACAGAGGTTTGAATTAGTGCCTGTATGTGGATCCAAACAGAAGGCATGTGACCTATAGATTTTTAAAATACAGAGCCTGCTCATATCTGAAATCTATTGAGAATTGTATTACTATGCATTAATAATTATTAATAACAAGCTCAATGCAAAAAGCCTTTTCTTCTTTCTTTGATTTTTCTTGCACTTGTATGTGGCTCTCATCCCCACCTCCTGTCCTAATTTTAGTCTTTATGTTACTTTACCGGCATAGAAGGGAAGATGGTGTACTGGTTGAAATCTATACTGGTAACACAGAACTTTTCAGCAGACATTTATGAATATCAGCAAGAAGTTCTTCATAAGAAATTGTAATGAGTTTACTTCTCATTTTCAGCTTTTTGGTCTATTTGCATCTGTAAGATCTAAGAAAGATTGGGCAAGTAAGAAAGTGGGAATAGAGAAAAACTTTATAAATCTAAGAGGTAGTGTATAGATTTCAGATAATATAATAGCAACAGTTATATTGTTGTTGGATAAGAATTTTTTTTCTGAACTGCTTTTGAATATAAATGTGTCATTTCAGCCTTTAGACACTAATTCATCAAAACTAGAAATGATATTTTTGAATAATAAAACTCAACTTGACAGAAAATGAATCATAATGATTAAAGGTAAGATTTTTTTTAAATCAAAAAATTTAAAATTATACACTGGAGGGGAGGTTTCAGTTGTTCATAGGCAACTGTGCTGAATAATTTTCAAAGGCAATGTATGCAAAGAATGATGGCTGTTCTAACAAAGTAATTCAAATTTTACCAATATTCATCAGGAAGAAGACAGAATGATAGTATCTTAATTCAGGTATCTCAGTTACCAACTGATCTAATTTAGTGGGAATCCTAACTTCCCTGAGAAGGAGAGGAAGACACATTCCAGAAGACAGAGTAGTTTTCTTCTTTATTTAGCAATGGCATTTATATGTCAAATTTTCCTTGCCCACTTTAATGCTAACATGAAACTGTGTCTACACAGAACTGGCTTCTAGGGATAACAGTGAGATGATAGTGTCTCTTTTCAAGGCATCTATTGATTTTAAACTATATTACATATTATGTAGGGAATAGTAAAACAGAACCCTTTTCATCTCTTTAGAATCAATGGAATAGAACTATCAGGAGGTTTTGATTAAAAATTGATATAGAATCATAGAATAATTTAAGGTGGGAGAAGTTCCCTAACATCATAATGCTCATCCATTGCTGTGTGAGAAGAGAATTTTCATTGTAATGATTTGGTTGTAAGTGGAAATCTGCTGGAGGATAGTGCAACTTCTTATCTTTATGTTGTTCTCCAGCATAAAGTTAAGAAGTCACACTATGTTTATCCTATTGTACCAAGCATCTTGCAAACTTTAGATACATACGTTTCTTTGTGACCAGATTGCACACTCAAAGAATCCTGAACTGCTGTGTCTTCAGAGCTACTTCTTTGTTATTTCACAGGGTGAAACAATGATATTTTTTTGGTTACAAGGAATCTGTGTTAACTGAAGATGGCTTCTATTTGATGAGCATTGCTTGCAGAAAGACTTCTTAATACTGCAGAATGCAGACGGAAACTAATCACACTCTTTGAAGTATACTACTATGGGGCACCTCACGTAAGGTGCATTTTTATTTTCAGCTCATTATTTTTATTATAGTCAATTATTCCATGTGAAATGTTATCATATTTGCTGCTAGGATCTTTTCTGTTGTCTATTGAGAGAAAGAGGTTTCTGCTGTTTTTACTTTTGAAGTTACACTCTACTCTTTTGTCTGAAAGACTTGAATTAGCAACTGGTGAAAACACAAAATAATTTTGTGAGTGCAGGTTCTGTCTAAGCTGATTTTTTGACAATCCTTTAGCCCTTGTGCTGTGCTATGATGAGCCTAAAGACAAACTTCGTTTTTGACTTCATCTTGACTTAAATATTTCAAGCTTTTACCAGCGTAGCGGAGGTTCAGATTTCTTCATAATTTAAATTATAAAAGCATTGCAACTAAATTCTGCCTTTTTACTGCTGGAAGATGGCATATCCTAGAGAATTTTTTTGTCAAGGTAATGCATTTGTTCCATTTTTTTGGTGCCAGGGGATTGTAGAGCAAGACAGAACTTGATACTCTTTTTGTCAATGAAAGTGTGGTTTTCCTGAAAAGTGGCTTTAAATTTATGGAAATTATTTATTTTCATGGAGATACTTTATTTAATTTTTTTATCCTGTGCATTATTCAGGAGACATATAAAGTAATTTCTTTACTGTTTTCTTTATACTAGAATATTTTTGCAGACAAGTTGCTAAATATGTCTCTTCTATAAATGTCTGTATTAATTCAGAATAGCAAAGTACCAATATCGATTCCTTGAGCATGCATAAGTCTGCAATGTAAATAGTTCTGTCAGGTCATAGGAGGGAGGAACACTTTAGTTCTCTAGGGAGTCTAATCCAGAAACTAAGTTGTGAAGCAGGCAAGAAAAATGTAGGTAGATTGTGCTATGATATGGAGCAGGCCTAGTAAAGTAGTTACTGAAATTTTGTAAAGAAAAAAGTAGCCTGAGACAAGGGCACAGGCCAAACTCAGTGCTCAAAGACTCAAAATAGGTTTCTTCAAAAGAAGATAGGAGTGTCACCATCTTATGAACTATTTTCCAAGGAAATGTAAACAGGGTGTTATTTGTGAAGCCAAGCAATGTATGAGGATGTATGTGTTGTAAAGCAAAGTTACAGTTTTTGTTCTGCCCACCTCTGTAAATATCAGCACAGTGCTGACAGGAGGCTGCAATGCTAGCATTTGATGCTGGAAGGGAGCAGCCTTACCTCTGTTCAATGTGTGGTTCATGGTGACAGAAGGCTACCACAGTAACTCAAGGTACCTGCAAAGCTTCTGTGCTTTGCAACACAAAATGATTTTGTGTTGATGAGCGAGAGTTCAAGGAACTTTTTCCCCACAAGTGTCCTGGCAGTGTTCAACTACTCCAGCTGTCTTTGTCAACTTCTCCTGCAGTTTCCTTATGATATTTGTGATATACCTGTGGGCTCATATGGTGCCATTCACCAGCAGTCTCCATTCCAGTCCCATTTGCTCATCTCTTTTGTCCATTTCTGCCCTGCCAGTGCCTGGTTTGTAGCTCTTGATCTCACTGTAGTCCTGCCTGTGCTTTAACCTGGTATCTTTTTTTCATACTATGTTCTTGAAGGGTATGAGCCCTATGGAGGCTTCATGCTGAACTGTGAGATCTAGGAACAAACCAGACAGGCCTTTACATATATGGGGGTACATATGTGGCTGGTGCACCAACAGGGTTTTCTAGCAGACAATTAATTGGTTTTTAAATATAGTCCTTCTTTGGTTTTCAAAAGCAAGCAGGTTGTCAATAATAAATATGTAGCCAGTGAGTCTGGTTACTACTCACTTACTGGTAACTGACTTACCAGAATTCTTTCCTACTTTGTAGTCTTTTTCATTGGTTAGTGCATGAAAGCCTACATAACTGAACAAGAGGAGAGTAACCTCTGAAGTAGAAATGTGTGTTTAAAAATGATACAATAAATATATAGAGGGGACATTTCTAATAACCATGCAGAGAAAAAGTGCACTCAACTGAATGATTATGGCAAATACTAGATTTAGGTGTGAAAGATTGCTTGTTCTGTCTCTCATGTCTGAAAGATGTGATTTTTTTTTCCCTGGAAAAAAATCTGGAGAAAGAAAATCTTTGGGATTTAATGAAACTTACAATGTAACTGTGAGGAGATTCAGACAGTGGCTATCCCAGGTTGACAGGAACATTGACTTGGGAGCTATTAATTTGACTTTGGACAACAGAGTTATTTGAACTGTCTTAATCCTGTGTTTGCTGCTCCATGGCTTTTATTCTTATCTCTGTTCTCTTACCTTCTCATTAGTGGAACTAATCTTCTGGCAATGATTCAAATTTCTCCTTGGATAATAAATCCTGCTCAATTTTTTTTTTATTTTTCTTTTTAAATTTTATTTGATTTTTTTTTTTTTTCCATTCCAGTCAGGTCTCTAGTACTGCTGTATTTTGGATACCTTCACAAGTCTTCCCACCAGCAACAAAAGTATCTAAAGACAGAACCCCCCTTTTTTTTTTTTGCAATATGGATGCTTAAGTGCAAATCAAGCATATGATGTGAATGACACAAGTTATTTCTTGGTTGGAAGTTACCATTTTTATTTCCTGTCCTGTAGCTACTCCTGTTGTGTAGGTTTCTTATAACTCTTAAGTATTTTTCTTTGATAGTAATATTACTTTCTAGAAAAGTTTGTCAGTGACTCCTGTGGCAGTATTTGGCAGTACTCTTTCCATTTCTTTGGAAAACGTGTATCTAGACCTCCTAGGATATCTTGCGCTGCATCTTATTCATGTAAATCTCCTTTAATCAGCATACTGATTACAGTATTCTGTATCACAAGTCTGGAAATGGGAACTGGGAATCATTACTGCCCACTGTGTAAAGATGTGGAAACTTGGTTAGACACATTCTCTGGGGAGACAGGGAAACACTTTTTCACAAAATATAGTGAATTGTTTGCTGAAATTGTTCCTCAAGCTGAGAATTGAATAGAAATTCCTTTGCATCCTCCCAGCCTCTCTTATCTTGGATGTGATGTGTTCAGTAGGACTCAGCTCCTCTTTTGTAAGTCAAGGTACTTTCTCCTTCTTCAACAGGGTTATGATTTTACAGAATTTCTGCTCTGTGACTGCAGTTATTATTTATTCTGTGTCATTTTTCATGGATCTGCTCTACATTCAGAGTCAAAATTGCCAAGATATTGCTCTCACATCAGCGTTACAACTTCTCCTACTATCACAGTGATACTTTGAACTCATTGTTCTACTAATCTGTTTACCACTAATAGAATGAATCAACAAGAGGTTGAAACTGTTCTGAAAGATCAGATTTTTTATCAATGATATGGAATCTCTGACATATGGGGGGGAAATGGAGTAAAATTCCAAAAGCATGAGAGATAGTATTGAAACATAAACTCGTTTTGTGAAAGAATTATTACTCCTATTGAGTATGTGTCATATAAATTATGCCAGTCAGCTGCTCTGTTTGTATTTTTTTCAGATAATGCCGTGTAGGTCTTCTTGATATGATTGGAATAGCAAAAGAAACTTTATGAAATTAAACTTTTAAATATGATTTTGTTGGTTAGTGTTTTTGACAGAAAGTCAGTGGAGAAAGAATCATCTTCATTTTTGCTGGCTCAAGATCCACTTTATATTTAGGCAAAAAAGGGAATGCAGGGGGAGAAAAAAAATACAAAACAGTTTTGTATTTTGTCCATGTTTAGGACTTTCTGGTGTTCAGATTTTTGTGGACTACCTAATGGTTATTTTTCTATGATTTTGGTCAAGTTGCCATTTTTAAATGAATTTTGGTAGATAAAGTTTGGTATATAAGTTGCCATTTTTAAATGAATTATTTTACACATATTCTTTTGTTTATTTATTTGTATTATTTGTTCTAATAGCTGAAAGCTATATAAGAAGAGCATATGGAAGAGTAAATAGATTCTTGTTAACAATCTGTTTGGGAAAAAAAATTTCTCCTTTTGCAAACTGGACTGTATATTCATCTAGGCAAGTAGAAGGCTGTAAAATCTTCATGTGAACTGTATAAAAAAATTCAAAAATCCTCTGTAGACTACACTGAATTTGTTGCAGTAGCTAGAAAGTTCATTTATATCCCCACTCCCAGTAACCATGAGACATGAATAGCTTTTTTTTTTCATTTTTGTTACAAACAAATTGCATTTCTATTACAGAGAGACAGGCAGTTAATTCATATAAATCATTGACACCAGATCAGAAATTCTGACTTTCTTCTTTCATTTCTGCTCCAAAACTACTTTTGATATTTTCTCAGTGTTGGAATGTAGTCTGGGAATCTGCAGGTAGCTGATTTTTTCTAGGATTTCTTTAGTGCTTTTATGTTTGTGTATATTTGTTGTTTCTCAGAGCAGTTGTTCAGTGATTGTGTGGAAAGATATCCCAAGTACATTTGTTGCATATATAACTAAGCACAAAGCTGTATATTGGCATAGGAAAGCCTGAAGACTGGACATAAAGGACAATTTCAGACTGTCATTTGTAGCACTTCATTTTTTGTGTCTATTGAATAACATTAAGGTGTGCTTTAACACCTGACTCAGCAGAAGTGTATTTCAACAAGAATAGTTTTCCTGGTTTCTAAAGGAGCAAATACAGACAGATCCTTTATAGGGCTAAGATTCTTTACCTGTGCAATTTCTTTCCCTTTATAATGTGTCTGACCAAAGCTGTCTTGAAATCTTTATTATTGCCTGTGAAGTGAGCTACTTGTTTTGCAAAAGTGATTTGGCTTAGCAGTGGAATTAGTAGCTAGAATTGGCTCCTGTATCTATCGGGGACCTGCCCTTCTGTCTTCTTTACAGTGTTATTATGTCTTTAATTAATTTGTCTTTTACTCAGACTCAATTCCTGCTCTCCTTCACATATACGTACCTTGAAGTCACTTGAATAATTTTCTTGTACTCAAAGTACTTTTCTTGTGTGTTTTGGGTCACATGAAGCAAAAGTGCATAATGGCAAAAACATCAAAGACACCCCACATTGTATTAGTTTCATTCTTTGGCAGTCACAGTGCAGTTACTGAAGTTAAAATAGTACAACGCACAGCAATAATGAACAGCACCAGAGTGATGGCCCTTAGAAATCTTCCTGAGAAAAAATTGCCTTCTGTACACACCAATCCTTTCTGTCTATCACAGATATTTGCTTCAACATCTTTAACTATTCTTGTTCCTGACCATTTTTTTCCTCATGTGTCTAGGTCAGCTTGATGAGTGACACACAAACCCTCTCAAAAATGAACGATTAGTAAACTTAAAACATCCATCCTTTCTCTCTTAGGTATGAAAAATAAGCAACAAACCATAACTGTGTTTTTCCCATTTGGAATATTTCAGTTCCCACAGGAAGAAGTGGCATTCTTCCTATATGGATTTAATGGAAGTTGCTGTACAGATAGCACTTTGTACAAAGCTTAGGTACCATATAAGCTTTCTGTCAATATCTTTTTATGATACTCAGGTGTGAGTTTGGGATAGATTTAATGTAGTTTGCGGAAGGTTTTTTAAAGAAGTAAGCAAGTGCACAGCACTGATGAGAACCGTATGAGAGACCTACTGGGATTACCTGAATCAGCCTTTGGGCATCAAATGTCTTACTTTACTGTCTAGCTTATAGTGAAGATAAGTTCAGTCTCTTTTTAGTCTGCCTAGTCTCTAAAGACAGGCATTCTACTGGCTAGATGGAAAGCAAATACTGCTAGTAAAAATGGGAATACACACTGATGGGAAAAGGACAGTTCAGCTGGAGTTCTTACTCTCAAGGGTGTTCCCATTTTCTTTTAGAATCTTCATGGTGTGTACTCTTGCTTCATACTCTGTTTGATACAGTTGTACCTCTTAATTGCTCAATGTGGTTTAGTTTACTTAGTCTAAGTTTCTTTATCACAATAGAATGACTGTCCTGGATACTGCTATTTTTGTTACTGCTTTTTACAGTAGTGTGTGTTTGCTGTAGCATTAGCCAGTGAATTAATGAGACTAGGGATTCAAGCAAAGCTTTCTGTTGTTGCAAGTTGTGTTGTGCTGATATTAAGGTAAATATGTAAAGATGGGAAGCTTTCCAGTGGTAGTAGCTGAACAGCAGAACACACTTCCAAGTTCAGTGCTTACTTCTGAATGATATCTTAGCAACCATCAATGAGAATTTGAAATCTATCACATTAACAATTTAAGACATCTCAGCAAGTAAACCACTGTCAAATCTAACTATTGTCTGTTTTACCTGTTGCAAAATAATGAGAACAGCTTGATGACAGATCTAATAATCTGTGACATGTAGACATAGTTTATTTCTCAATTTGCTGAAGCATCATTCTTTACTTTTAGAAAACATGTGTGCATTTTTTGTAAAATTGAAATTCAACCTAGAGATTTGTTAGAAATAAAATTAAATAATTGGTGTAATAAGTTTTCAGGACTTTGTCTTATGTTCTATTCCACAAAAGTGTTTAAACATTTAAGGACAAGAGTTAGCTTCATTCCTCCAAAAGATTCTGTATGACAACAGATCTGCCTGTGAGACTTTGTACTGACAGAACTGCAAAACTGAATGCATCACAAAGTGTGAGTATGTGAGGATGGGGAGGGCATTAGCGTATAGCTCACTGTCTTAGGAGTACTGCTCTGTTACTGCAATGGTGTTTGTCACCCATTCCTGTGCATTTTAGAGTCTGCTTTGACTTGTGCTCTAGCAGAAGGTCAAGCCTCAGAAGATTTTTCTCTGCTTTTCTTCTACTTGGTACAGACAAACAAACATAAACAGTGATTTACTATTGGGCAAAGAAACTAGAGAGAGTAAGGATCTTTACAAACATGTAAGGAGAAAAGTGGAATTAAAAAACAAGAAGAAAACTAAAAGTTTTTCAATAATGAAAGAGAAAATAATACATTATTGAAAACTGAATTCCATTTTTTAAGAAAGGGCTACTGCTGTGAATAGT
The DNA here is from genome assembly GCF_001522545.3 of Parus major. Classification (NCBI taxonomy): domain Eukaryota; kingdom Metazoa; phylum Chordata; class Aves; order Passeriformes; family Paridae; genus Parus; species Parus major. Next base: position 21,064,824 of record NC_031771.1, read on the forward strand.
GATATAAGTATGAGGTGTAATGAAACAGACCAACTGCAAAAACCAAGGGAGATCTGTGCTTTCCTCAGAAGTATCATATGACAGAACAAATAACAGACCTTTCTGTTTCTTTTCTGTTAATTCTAATTCTTTAAAGGATGGTAGGAAAAATCTTGTAAAACATGTTGTAAGAAAAATTTTTTTTTTCTCTAGAAAACCTATCAGATGGAAAATTTAGGCACAACACATTTCTGTGGTAGAAAACCAGCAGTGGTCATCTTTAATGCATTGAAGATGACACTACAGTACTTGTTGTTCCTATAAAGCCTACCAATGTATTCTTTCCCATGGTCATAATTTTGCAAGGGGATTGATGAAGAGTCTAGTTGTGAGAAGAGTGGTTTATAGCACTCTGTCTCACCTACAAGCTTTATGGTGTCAGATTTCTTGGTCTGTCATCTTGCATGGGTTAAACTTACAGATGTCTGTGAAAGTAATGTACACCTACAAGGCCTGATGTTCCCTGTACTGCTTTAATCAGAGGTTATGAGAAAGTACTTTAATTGCTAAAACAGAACTTTTAGCAAAACTTCTAATGGGTGTCATTGAAGTTTCTGGTTGGAGGCCCAGGCAACCTCTGCATGTGCCTGAGGTGGGTCATTTTAATTACAGATTCAGTAAGTTTCACCAGTTCCTAAGGGGAAAGGGATTGACTTTTAGCATTTGTTCTTAAATTCTGTCCCAAGTTCATCAAGATGAAAAAATTTTGGTTGCAATGGGAAGAGGGACAATGATACTCTGGTTAGGTATCAAACTACTTGATTGTGTCTCGGGGAACCCACCTATGTGCCCAAATACCTACACAGGCACATGCATTTATCTAGTAATTGAATTGAAGCTCTCTTAAAAAGCTCTCTTAACCTCAATTTCTGATTCCTTGGAGGTATTTTCTTCTTCTCTAAGCTGGTTTGTGATTTGATCCCTATATTTTTTTAAAGTTCTTTCAGTTGCTTTGTAATTGTAAGGTGTTGTGCTACATAATATTTTCGAATGATAACACATTTAGCTTTGGTTTAGCTGTGAAATGATGCCCTGGCCTCAATGGTGAACACTAGCAATAGCAAGTGGGTAGCTGAGGCTGAATATGTGCTTTCTGTGATGCTTGTAAGAAAGAGTAGGATGTCCCAGATACGTGAGGTGTCAAATAACTTTTGGTACACTAGGGAAGTGAGTGATTGCTGTGCTTATTTTTCTTGTAATGGTGGGGTGTGTGCATTTTGTAAGATACCTGCCCAAGAATAATTTTCACTGATACTTTTGTTAGCTTTTTTCCTTTGTGCCTGTGATTGATCCATGTCAGTCCCTGAGCTGCTCAGAGAATGTGCAATACACTTTCAGCCTACAAGTTTCATGTTTATATTAAGAGAGCTTTCTGCCTTGAGTGATATAGTGATTTCTGTAATTTCTACCTACACACTGGTATATTAACACATTTCTAGCCATGAATTCAAATCATAGCACTGTAAGGGCAGCTGTGGGGAAAAGTGATTCTAATATTCAGGCACAATGCAATCTCCACCCTTTATTCTGTATGGTCTGCGGCAAGCTTAAGTTCCACATAATTCAGTACACACATGTATATGTATCAGTTTGTAGCATTAAATTAGAAGTTTCTTCTTGTTTCATACTGTGTTGCTGCATTTTATCACATGTTGTGGAGGTTTATTGTGGAGTTTTTTTTCTTCCCCTGGAACAGAATGTTCCACTTATGACAGTCATTCAGGCAAGCAATTTCTTAGACTTTAATACATATTCTAAAAAACCTCTCAGTCAGGCCCATTTCTATTTAGATACTTTTGCAGAGTAAAAATTGTGTGGATAAGAAAAAAGGACAACCAGCTCCTTGAGTTCCAATTTCTGACACATGCACCTGAAACCTGTTTCACAGAGGATAAAGCAACTAAGTTGTGACTTTTGAGTCTATAGCTGTCATTGAGGTAATAGCTTGTTTTCTGTGCATTTGCTTCATATTTGAAAAAAAGACATTGATCTGAAATGTGTTCTTTTCATCTCTACTTCATAACGTCACCACTCACAGCATTATAAGATCTAGTATGTGCACTGTCAAGCATCTTTGGCAAGATGCTGAACTATTTCAAAAACATCTTCCTTGACTGTCAGGAATCAGAATTTCTCAGTATTTCAGAGAAAAATGTTCTTCTGCACTGTGAAAAGACCTTGCTTGATATGAACTAAATGACTCAAATACAGAAGAGAAACTGTGATGGTTTAGACTGTTTCATCCTTTGGTTTCTCAACTGAGGAGAAGCTAGTGAGTCCCAGATAGTGGTGGGAAATTCCATTCAGCTGTAGTAAATCCACATCACTCAATTCACTAAAATACCCTCCCATGTCAGGTGGGGTACCACAAGTACTTTGAGAAGCTCTGTATTTTCTTAATAACACCAATGACATCCCGAGCTCAGATTACTGTAGACCAATTGTAGAATAACCCCTATTAATATCTCTTAGAATATGTATAAAAGCAGCTCTTGCTTTTTAATATGTTCAATTTTTAAAATTATTTTGTCTTTTTAAGTGATTTTTGCCTAATACAACTTCTTGCTTTTATGCAATTAGAAAGAAAGATTTGTGCTTTTCAAAGATTAGGACTGTGGCTGGGTTGCTGTGCTGTTAAGATTTCTATGCATGATGGATTAGTTAAGAACTGAAAGATAAGTATCAGTTGTGGAGGAAAAGTCACTTGGGACAGATCATAAACCCTGTGTCAATATGGTAAACAAGATCATTAAAAGCTGGTAGCTCCAAGGGTCTTAAGATGAAAGAAAGATAAAATTCTTCAAGCAGAAGCCAAAGACTGCTGTGCAACCTGCTGCCTCTGTTGGATGCTGCATGTCCACAGGTAAGGATTTTATTTCACCAACATGGTGCTTTCAAAAGTCATGAGGTTCTGGGAACAGACCCTGGCTGTTACATTTCTTATAATTCTAAGATTTCTTTGCAAACACCCACTGTTATACAGCAGGAAAGGCTTTTCTTACATTCAGTAAATTAAAGAGTTTGAATAGCTTAGTGGAAATACCTAAGATCTCTTTAATGTATGGATAAGTGCTTTTTTTCTTTCACTTCCATGAGGGTGACTCCTGCCTGACCAACACAGTGGCCCTCTATGACTGAGTGGCTATGTCAGTGGACAAAGGGAGGCTACACATTTCATTTATCTAGACTTCCATAAACATGACATGGCTCTCCAGAATCCTTCTCTCTAACTTGGAAAGAGGTGGATTTTGAGTTGACTGTCAGATGAATCTGAAAGTGGTTGGATGATCACATCCAGAGGGTAGTGGTCAATGTCTCAGAGCTCCAATGGACATCAGTGAGGAGTGAAGTCCCTCAAAGGTCTGTATTTGGACCAGAGTTATTTCACATCTTCATTAATGAAATAGATGAAGATGTTGAGTGCATCTTGAGCATATCTACAGATGACACCAGGTTGAGTGGTGCTGTTGCCACACATGAAGGTTGGAATGCCATCCAGAGGGACCTGGACAAGCTTAAGAAGTGGGTTGATGGGAATCTCATGAGGTTTAACAAGGCCATGTGCAAGTTGCTGCACCTGGGTTGGGACAACCCCCGGTACCAACACAGGCTCGGGATGGACAGACAGAGAGCAGCCTTGCCAAGAAGGGCCTGAGGGTGCTGGTGGGTGAGTGGCTGGATATGACCCAGCAGTGTGAACTTGAAGCCCAGAAAGCCAAGTGATTAGATATTAGGAAAAGATTTTTCACCGGCACCGGTTGGGCACTGGGCTCCCCAGGGAAGTGGTTCTAGCACCAAGCCTGACAGAGTTCAAGAAGTGTTCAGACAATGATCTCAGGCACCTGGTGTGATTCTTGGGGCTGTCCTGTGCAGGATCAGGAGTGGGACTTTGATAAACTTAGTAGGTCTCTTACAACTCAGCATATTCTATGACCCTTATGATTTCAACAAATCTTGTCATTTATAGCTCTATAATTTCAACAAGTTCTCAATTTCTGTGTAAATGGATGTGTTAGGTGCCAAGCTAAGAAAAATAGTGATTTATGTTTTCTTTTTTCTACCTGAATGAATACAAATGAAACATTACAATGAAAATATGAGTTGATTTTTTCTCAGTTATATCATAGTGAACCTTGTGTGACTTAATTAATTTTGTTGCATGCAGTTAAAAGAATACTGTATTTGGTCCCAAATACTCTCTCTCAGACCATCTTGTATATTCAGTGTTAACCTTGCCAGGAAAGGGAGGCATTGTACTTTTCTATTGAGAGAACCAGGAGACATTTTGAGAACCTTTCCTAATCAAGTTGACTAATATTATTAGCAAACCTTTTTTTCATCTGTCAGTCATTCTTTGTGTTACATTTTAATTCTAAGCACATTGAAGCAGTAGTTTTGTTTTCTGTTGTGTGAGATAGACAGCACAGCGGTCTTACTCCATGGAAAGACCTTAGTCAGTACAATATTACTAATGTGAGAGAAATACAGTGCTTATATATTAGGATAATAAAATAAGAATTTATTTTATTGTACTAATATCTACGAGATGAGACATATCCATGCCCTGTCACAGTTTGCAGTGCTGTATTTACCCAGTGCCTTCCTCAGGTACACAGTTTGATATATAAAATGAGCTATTGCTTTTTCATATTAGAATGATACAGATATGTTTGTACTTTATCTGGTAGTGGGAAATAAAGTTTAAAAAAAGCTCTCTTAACATTTGTGGGAAAGCAAGTTCTAAGGAATTACCTTTGCTTTCTCTTCCCCCCCCTCCCCTCTATTTCCAGTAAAAGCTTTTCTGGTGTGTTCATTGAGGAAAATGCTGAGCTTTAAAAAGATACATTTAATGATTTCTATAGCTGAGAGACTGGCTGCTTTCCCTCAGAGTAGACAAGATTAACCTACTTTTATTTCTATTCTTTTCTCTTTTCCCATTATCTTTTCCTCTTTTTCCCCCTGAATTTTTTTTAAATAGAATGAATAACCAGCTGTTTCCAAGGGTGTTATTTAAAAGCATTTGTATTAATTATTTAAGGTCAAAATATATAAGTATAGTCTTGAGCTTGATATTTACTGCTTTGAATCTGTGTTACAGAGTAATGCTTTTTTTCTTGTGGGGCGCCAAAGCGTTTTCTGCGTTTCTCATCTTTAAGGTTATGAACAAATGTAGTTAACCCCTTTCAATCTACAGAATTTGGGACAAACCTCCTAACAAAAGAGGAGGAAGAGCTGGAGAGTTGTGTTTCTCAGCTTTAGTGGCCTAACTCTAACACACTTCTCTTATGGAGGTCACAATAATTCAATGGGACCATTTCCAGGCTGCCTTACAAGTACTATCCAAGGCTATACATAATTGTCTTAATAATCTTGCTAGAGGAGCAAGAGAAAAGTAATGGAATTTACAAATATGGGCAGAAGCTGATGATGAAACTGACATCTGTAACACTATTAATCTACTGGAGAAATATGGCAAGCTCCAAGTATTTTCAAGAGATTGAATTTCATCAGTGTGTTATGCTGCAGTAGTGTGATTTTGTGAAGCATTCAGAAAAGCTGTGTTAGAAGAGAGTAAAATCCATTTTTGCTCATATCATAGTCAAGTCTGACCCTGTGCATCAATAACTTGTGATAACAAGTTACTTACATATGCTAATTTCATCTGTGTTCATAGTCCTGGGTTTTTAAAAGCATCCAGCTGATGCTCAGTTGTTAGAAGTGTCAGCTGCTCTCAGGATAGTTATGCTGCTTCTTCGGAGGTTGATTGGTGTATAATCCCAGCACAGACAACAGAATTCTATGCCTTCCTCTTTAGTATGATTAAACATGCCCCATGAAGAGAGAGCAGATGAAGTTTCTTCTTAGTTTGAGGAGAAACTATATCACATTAAAAAAAAACCCAAAAAGCCAAAGGAGAGAAAAGGCATGGTACAAACTGGGAGAAGGGTTTGAGAGTCAGTAGCACCAGTGCATCTAGAGTAGTGTGCTTGCTAGATCCCTGCCAGGTAGACACAAGTAACTCCAGGTGAGCTTCCTGGCTCTTTTCCTCATGATTTAGTGCTCTGCAGAACATCAGTGTGCAAGCTCCTTCTGTAGCCGAAGATATGCATTAGAATTGCTGCCTCTGGTGTTCCCCAACACTGGTGAACATCCCTCCAGAGACAATGCTTTTCAGAATTTCAAATTCACAAGCAAATTGTCAATTTGTCAGGCAAATTTGTCAAATTTGTCAGGCAAAAGATTAGCTTCTTATTCTAATCTATTCCATTTTTCTCTACCCTTAGGTTCAGGCAGGAATTGTAGATCTTGCAGAATTAACAGCCCTGATATGTACTCTACCTCTTTAGCAAAGTTAATTTAGTGTTTGACCTTAATTAGGAGCTTTTGCAGTGATCGGAAAGACAGAATAACGCTAGCAGGGCTTTGTCAATTAAAACATGGACAGCTGTTTGAATATATCCAGAAACATATGGTGCCCTGTGTAAGAGGAGTTTTTTTCTGTTTTCAATTACCCCTAAAGCCAGTGGCTCCTGAGTATTTTGGTACCTGAATGCCAAGTTCCTTTGTCACGTCCTCAGAGGCCTCAAAAGACTTAAGGCCCTTATGCAATTATTAGTTCCCAGGCAAAGTTTTTCAGTAGAACAGGAACATGTGCTTCAGGCTGAAGGTCACATTATGTTGATTAGGCAAATGGTCATCCAGATCCCCTCAAAGTTATATCTCAAAATGATATGATTAGCACACTTTTCTCTATCATATCAACCTCTGACACATCCATATGGGTTTCTGTTGAAATACTCACCTGCCAGTGGAAGAAGGTGGGAAGATTATTAGCATTCAACTATTTGGTCGTCCCAATATCTTATCTCTGAATTCTTGTTGGATGTTTATTAATATTACTTAAAAATTCTTGCAGGCATCTGAGCTCTGTGAATGGGCCCCAAAACCAGTGCTGAGGTTCCAAGGTGCACTGGGGAATTGCATAGGTCTTTTCTGTGGATGAAACTTGGGGATTTCATTCAGGGTCAATTTCCTATCCTGGAACTTGTGTGTGTATATGTCCATTATTTGCTCTATTTCAAAGAATTTAGCAATTTTAGCAAAGAATTTAGTAATTCTGTTTCAAAGAATTTATGTGAGACACCCACCCTGGTATTTCACTGTGGCAGGCAAGGCAAATGGAATTATTTGGTAGAAGGCAATTAGGATTATCACTCCTGGCTCTTTCAGGTATTTAGGTCTATTCAGAGGTAAGGTGTGGAACTCTGTGTCAGAGCTTGCAGCCTTGCAGCCATGCTGGGAAATCCGTCAGGTTGCACCACAGCTCCCTCATGGCCTTAGGGTCAGGCTTCTCTCTGGTTGAAAGGAGGCTCTTGTTTTGGTAGTAAGATGGGAGGTGTGTAGGGTGTGTGAAGAGTTCTGTCCTTTCCTTTTTTGAGAGCTTGGCAGATGGTTAGACTGATTTTTTTTTTATTTTATTTTTTTTATCCCTGGTACACATTAGACTAAGAATTGCTTTGGAATGTGGAGGTAGCTACATGTACTTATGAGTGGGATGTGTATGATTAGGGATAGTAGAAATGGTCTAGCCAAATACCAGCATGGGCAAGTTTACTTGTGGTAGTAAAGTAAATTTTAGCTGTCACAGAGCTCTGTGCTGATTTTTGTACCTCAGCTTATCTGCTTCTAGCTCTGAAGTATCTCTACATCCTGTTAGAGTTAGGGTCTTACAAGCTACAAAAAGGGTTTTTGGGGCCAGGAGTAAGCTGTTTGACTGCTTTCTCCTACTCTGTTAGTACTGGTCCTCCTACCCCGTACACATTAGGCTGGCTGGGTGGCAACAATCACATGACTTAGTAGCCATGAGGGTGCTGTGGCGCAGGGCATACACAGGATGAGAAGTGAAGATCATAACGCTTCTATGATCACTTGTTTCTGCCTTGTTGAAGTTACCAGTCCTCAGGAGAACTGCTCCAAATGAGCCACCTCACCTGGCCCATCCCTTCTTGGTGATGAATTTGTCTAAATGTTTTCAAGGTTCCAAACTCATTCAAACGAATGATGGCTGTGAATATATTAGAATTAGAGTATTTTATTATGAATAAAAGCTTACTTTGCTTAGTATAAGATACTACTGAATAGAACTTCAGGTTGAGGCAAAGCTGTACCTTTGATCTTGGAGGTGTTCCTTGATGCCTTAAATTTTTCAGTTGTCATACAAGATATACATTTCAGTATTGCGAATAGGAAAGAGCTGCTGGCTGGGCTGCTCTGTGAAGTCCTTTGATGCTGGAACATTTTGCTGTCCTTGGTCAGACCTCATGTGGCAGAAACTGCAGATCTGGAGATGCTGTCCAGAATGTTTTCCCTTTCATTCAATAAGGAGCTTGGCTGAAGTCTTGATGTGTATAATATCTACAGACTTCATTTGTTACTTTCATTTGCATATGAATTTGTGGGCAATGTTGTAGAAGAGCTGTTGAGCATTTCAAGTTTTGGCAGATTTGTAGGATTTAATTGGTGAATGCCTAATGATTAAATTATTACTTGGTTGGTTTTGGGCTTTTTAAAATTTCAAGTGTGTAAATCCAAGCAAACTGGGAAACATGAATTTTCATAGTAAGTGTGCTTGGGAAGTACAGTTCATGTAATTGTTCATGGTATCCCTTTTCCCATTTGCATCTCAAATATTGCAATGAAAAACTCATTGTTGTGAAACTTAGGAATGGTGATTCCGGGGGCTGCTACAAAGTACTCAGACAGGTTTGGTATTTGTAAGCTTAAACCTTTGCTTTGGGAAATATGATTCCAGTTGTAATACAGCATGCATGCTTCAGTTTTATAGATGAGAGAGAAGCAATTCAATTAGCTAGTAACTACATCCCATGTGATATATGAGCCCATCTAAATACAATTTGTATTTAAATACCCACAGCAACTACTCATGGACTGATAAAGAATTATCTTTGACTGGTCTCAACAGATCATTTTGATTTATGAACATAGAAGCACTTGAATCTGCTCATGAACAGGAAGACACAAATTTAACTGAATGTATTATTTTATACAGGAAACTCACAAGATATTTGTAAATGGTATATCCTGTGTATCCAGATATATCCCTAGTAGTACCTCCTGCATCTTTTGTAGCAATCTTTGGAGGGATCCTTTAACAAACAGCTCTAACTCATCTTGAGTTAGAGGAGGAAGTTCAGCAGTAAATTTCTACTTGAAATAGGCACTTCAAAAGCCTTGAAATAAATGCAAAAGGAACAAGAGTTTCTCTAAATTCTGTATCCTGGTAGGCATAGCCTGAAAGGTTTTGAAATTCATATCAGTGAAATAGGTTCTCTTCACTGGTGTGGAAAAAATTCCCCAGTATTAAAGAAGAAACTTCCACCTCCAAAATACCTGAATGGTTTTTTTTTTAGATAAAAGCACCAACTTCTAAAACCTGTTTTGCTATTTTTTATTTTTTATTATTTTTTTAATCAGTTCCTTCTGTATGTTATTTTTGAAAATATATGCTGGTATTGAACAGTGACCCTCCTCAGTGATGCATTTAGTTGCCAGATGTAAACATGCTGCAAATAGCTCACACTGTGCAGGTCTGCCAGTGCCTCCCAACCTTGAAAATGTGCTGTAAGTGAACTGGAAGGAAGGCTGTCAAGGGATTCCTGCCAAAGAGATCCAGGCTGCAATCTGCTGAATGCATCCTGTCTGAGTACCCTGAACTTGCCTGGAGTTCATTTTTCCTCTCAAGATCATGCTTTTATGTGGAAGACTGTTGCAAATCCTGATTTAGTATTCTACTGACTATGCCAATTTTTTACAATTGAGTGGTTTAGGTAGCTTAAAAAATCACTATCACAGGTATTGACAGAAGTAAGTTCTAATATAAATGTGTGAAAGTGCAACAAAGTTTAATGGCAATATTCTCTATTATTTACTATGTAAATGAAGCATACAAAGGAATGTTGTTTTAAAATCATTAGAATTATTTGCATGGAGGCAAGGAATGCAAGTGGTAAGGGTACAAAGGGTAAGGAAGACTTTCTCACAGTCACAAGGTTCAGAGTGGACCTCATTGACAAACTTAGCCTTAGATCAACATTTCATGTTTAAAGGATTTAAGTAGTACTTAATCAATTGACTAATTCAGCATTTATAAAGTAATTCAATAAAATTGACTAAAATTGCAGCAGTTACTTAATTATCGTTCTGACATGTCAGTATTTATGCTTTACTTGCTATAGGGTATTTAAATCAAGTCACACACACGCATGCACACAGACATAATGAAATGTGTACAGAAGTACCTGTGAAAAATTGCGTCTGATTTCAGTCAAATACCCATGTCGAGTGCCTTGGCTTTTCTCAGTGGATGAGGGTTGAGGCTCAACGAGAGAGACTTTATCAGCCTATGCCATGTCATCATCTTTCTCACAAACATGAGAATTTGCAAGCTCTGAGAGCCATCCCACCCACAGGGAGATTCTGGTGTATCCCACTGAAGTCCAGGGAAGCTCAAAGGGCCTCACTTAGGACCCCTATTTATAGGGTAGCAAAATGTTGTCTTTCAAATTTCCATCCTCAGATCAGTAAGCATTGGAGTTTCCAAAACAATTCCAAATTGTTTCCAATACAATTTCAAATTATTTTCAAAACTCCAATCACAATGGTCCTTTTCCCCTTGGGTTATGGTCCAGGGCAAGTCTCAAGGCTGTAAGTAGGAGACTGTGCTCTTGTCCTTTATCTCAGGGATGTTCCAAGCTTAACCACACAAGAGTTCCCATATGGTCAAGGGAAGCTTGACCAGCCAACTCCTCATACAAAGACCAAGACCCAGTGGGGATTTCTGAGGTTGTAGAGTAGTTCCAAGGAGGAGTGTGGGGGAGAATGCACCACCACAAAGACTTTGAGACAAGAAATGAGGAGGTTTTTTTTATTGTTGAAATAGTTGTGTTTAACTTTATAAAATGGTTTGACTGTGTTTTGTTTTCTTTTCTATTTTTTCTCTTTTTTTTCTTTTTTTTTTTTTTTTTTTTTTTTAGGTTTAGCCAATGTCAAGGGAATGACAGAGTAAACTGATGATGATATTTTTGTCTTTGGTGATGTGAAAGTTAAACCTGTTCTCTACTAAAGGTATCTCCCTGCAAAATGGCTGTTCAGAGAGCAATGGTACCTCTTCATCACATATACATTTCAGAGGCGGACTCCAGTAGGAGCCTTGGCTGAAGTACTATGAACTGTTATAGTGAGAAGGACTAACATGTTTCAGAAGATTTCAAGGTCAGAAGACCTTTTCTGATGCTGTTTTAGAGTATTATTTGTACCCTTCTTGGTAAGAAGCTAGCTGTATATCTGTCTGTTTTCCTTAACTCACTCCTAGAAAAATTAAAGAATGTGTGTTGAAGGTTGCAGACATGAGACAGCCACAGTGCTTCACCAGCAATCACACAAGAGCACGTGCTCTGCATGCCCACTGCTGCTTTGAGCAGTCTTAGTGACTCAAGGATGAGGATGACCTGATTTCCTCTACACTCATTGAGGGATGTCAGTAGGCCTATAAGGAATTTTTAGTGACCAGGCCACTTGCTGAAAATGTCTGTTCTGAATTAGTAATTCACATGGAAGCTGCTGTCAGTCACAGCTTTTGCTGTGCTGCTTTTTAACTGTGTAACTCTGCATGTTCTTGAGGGCTGACACACAGAGTTTGATTTGCACCATGTATCACTGTAACGTTTTGTTAAAGCAATGCTGAAATTACAGGCACAGATTTCTTCATTTGTTGTACAGGAATATCCTGTGACTTCAGAGAAGAACTACAGGAATGGTGAGCGTGTTGTTGATGCCTCTAACCCACCAAAATATAGCGAGATGATCAATGGTGTAGTTGTTCAGGGGGTCACATCGTAAAACACATCAAGTGAAATTGTTTCACTAGAGGTACAAGTGTGAGGAAGCCACCTTTGTTTTATTGATATTTGTCAATGAGGAATCCTAAAAGTTACATGAAGATGTTTTAAAACATTTATGCTGCTGTATTTGTATATACAGATTTTTCATTTTTTTTAATACTCTACATTTAAAAACAATAAATTTATCAACACTGATTTTGTAATAGCCATAGTTAGAAAAGACTGTTTATTTAACAAGTATACATTTTCTCTATGTATGTTTCTTAGAAGTTGTACATGAGCAACTTTACAGCATGTGTTTGTAGTACATGACCATTAGTCAATATACTTAGGGTCATGTTTTTTTTGTATGTGGCTATCCTGGATCCTCTCAACAGAGTTGTTAAAACCTGTGAAGATTTTTAAGTTCTTAAACCAATATTTCAGGGGAAAAAATTTAGAAGTATTTTATAGGCATTGCATAACACTTTCTGGATTACTACACACTTAAAAAAATTACAAACAAGCAGAAGTGGGAGTATAATAATCACAATGTTGGAAAATACTTGTTTTTTTAGAGGAGCAGAATGTTGAAAAGCATGGACTGACATTTAAAAGGAAAGTCATTAATGAACAGAGCTGTTTGTTTCAGTTGATTTAAGATCAGGCCATAGATAGAAAAGGTGTGAGTCTGGAATTGTGATATGCTTCTATAAGAGTATAATAGTCTGTGACCAGGCTCTTCAGTTATTCCATACATGGGTAGTTTAATGTATCAGGTTTATGTATTTGAGGATATTTTACCTTATGCAGGATTTTGATTTAGTAAGTGATACCACAGTGTACTGAAATCACTATACAAGTACAAGTTACACTCAGCAGAAGATAAGAACTGACTATATACATGAATCACAAATCATGAAAGATTTGTGTTTTACTAGTCTTGTCTGATATACTCACTGTCACAATGCTGATCATCCCCAGTTGCTGGGAAGGAATGTGGACTAAAGCCAGCTCAAGCCTTTCTCTCTTCAAACTTCTCTTTTTCAATTCCTTAGCTTTGGTACTGTGTTGGGTTCAGCCAGATATACACTGTTGTGTGCTGGTTTGGCTAACTCAGGAAGACATTCGCATTCTTTTGCTTCTATTTTTGTTAACCGTTTGACAACAAACATTTTTGTAACCAGTCTATCTGTGCAAATGATAGTCATTTAATTAAAAGTCTGCTCTGTAGTCCCTTTTCCCTTTTTTGTTACATTCAGCTTGCTCTGCAACAGTGTTGGTAAGTGGATTTTGTCTGAATTCAGTGGGAACGTATCTGTGTAAGAATGCCTAGTGTATTTTCAGAGGCAGGAGCAGGATTATTTTTACATGCATTAAGTTGTGGAAAATTCTTGAAGAGCCCAAATATTTTTTTCCACTGGAAGTTTTTCATCATGCATCTTGTTACTTAATCTTCCGCAGAGAAGAGTTCATTGCCACAGTGGTATTTTTTTTCATATCTGAATCTCCAGCTTTTAATCTTTTGGCCTTTCTAAAGTCAATCAGAAAGATTCTGTTAAGGTCACTGGAGACAGACCTTGCCCTTAATACTAAGATACAAACCTATGAGACATTCATCAAAGCAATATATTCCTCTGGAAGCATTAGAGATCCCATTAGTGTCTAATGTTTACTAATATGCAAACTTTGGTAGAATTTAACTTAGGCTCTTTGTCATGTTCTCCTGTTCTCATATATATTTGCAAAATTTTACTGTTGCAGACAGAGCTGTACTGTATTCACATGAACTTAATTTTATCTGTTTGTCTGGGAATGGGGCTAAATTGTAAGCCAGTTTAATAGACTTGGGGCTCATTAGGTACTCATTATAAATTCATTTTTATAATCAAATCTCATGTAATTTTGTTACTGTGGAATTAATACACTCATAATGGAAAACACTGGGCATTTCTGTTTCAATAAGTAAAGGAGCCTGTTACATTTCAATAAGTCAGACATAAATGCCACAGGTCAGAGACAACTAAAACAAAGTTTTTTATGCCATTGGTTTATTTTGGCTAATTCCTACAAACATTGTTGTGCATAAGGTGCAACTATGCTTTTGGACTGAGACATACATATGTCTTTAAACTCCCCTTTATTTCCAAACCAAAAAAAAGTAAGAGATTCACAAAAGTCTCACAATATTTGTAACTGGGGTTTATTGTTGGAATCTGGTTTGCTTTCCTGTGGAATGAATACCAAGTCCCAAAGTAATAGAACGTTGTCTACTGTCACCCTTCTAGCAAAGTGAAATATTCAAGAATAAACATCTGCTGATGTGTGCAGTGAGCTGATGAGGCTTGAGGCCGTGGAGACAGGCTTGGAATTCCTTTGTGAACAACCATTGATGTTCAGGTCCCTTGGAGCTGCTCTTTTCTTATGGCTGGTGTGCATGCTGTCCCCATCATTAGTGTCAAACACCACTGTCATGCTGGAGTCCATCCTGGACACAGCATAGAGGCTGCTTTGCCGGGTGGGGTGGAACCTGGCTGCCTTTAGCTCCAGCTCATCGTAGCTGGACACCTCAATGAAAGGGCACCAGCGGAAGGCTCGCTTGAAGCCAGCTCGGAACCTAGGAGGAAAGAAGCCTGGTGAAAGCCTGTGCTTGAGAGAGGCAGCCCCAGGCCTTCTTCTGAAAACATACACACTGCTGGCAGGACACTGACTTGGCCAATTATCCTGCCCTTCAGTCTGGATATGGTGAAGTCAGTGGCAATTTACTTGACTGAAGTCTGAGTAGGGCAAAAAAGATAGTGGTAACAACTCATTTCGGTTTCTGATTTTCTATATACTCTCCCTGCATTTTAACAGTGGTATTTTCCTTAGAATGAATTTCCTGTCCTTTGTCTGTGCATAATAAACAAACACTAATTTTCATAGAACTGTCTCCACAGAAATTGTTTTGATTTGACCTCTAATGAAATCTGCACATATATTTTCATCTTACTTCAGCAAGAAACTTTGTAATATTCTTTTGTCTAAAACATCATCCCAGTTGCCAAATTTCCATATCCCTTTCCATATTCCCTACAGATACCTGTATGGGAATGCTGTAATGATTAATAATTCATTCATAATAAATTCATTTAAAATATATGGAAAATAATTTTTTAATTATTAAGAGGCCCCTAGAAAGCTGAAATCTGAATTTGAGCAATATACAAACAGGCATTTTGAGGCTCGAGCATCAGTGTTTGCAATACACATATACAGAGGCAGGGATTCACCTTAAAGACCATTGTTATGTTTTGCATGTATGCATTTCCAGAATAAAAGTTTAACATATTAGAAAAGCAATTCCCTGTTGTATCTGTGTCTAACTGGAAAAAGAACGCCTTTTCACCTAGACCTAAAGCTTATCTGACTTTCTCACTTGTCTTGCTTCTCTTGTTTTGTTTTTAACAGTCAGCTCTGTGGTTTATCCTGTCTGTAAGTTTTTTGAAGCAATCAACTACCACATGTAGACTGCAGGTAAAAATGCAGATAAAGGTGTTCAGTTAAAGTTAATGGATCTCACAGAAGTGACTTTTCCTTCCTCAAATTTTTAAGTTTGCTGTGGAGTTCTCACATGATGACAACCAAGCAAGTAGGTTGCTATTTAGCATCCTCTGTTTACAAGTTCATATTTTGGAAAAATACTGAAAGAACCTCTAATGGAAATGGATTTTGTGATAGGAATTGTAAAACCAAAACACCTTTAAACTGTATTACTTTTCTTGGTACCTTCCATCCTCTTTCTAATTCAGGGCATGTTTATTTCTTCATCTCGAAATAATGCTCTCTTTATCTAGATACGTAATATCCTAATTAGCCTGGAAGATGAGGCTGGGGATAGATGTTCTCTGTCTGATACTAAATCCAGCAGAGGCATGAATTTATCTGACTCCCAGCAACAAGATCTATTTTCCTACTTAATGAAAAGGAAGCAGACATTCTGGTATCTTCATTTCAATATGGAACTTAATTATAAGATAACTGTCACCAGGATTTCATTCTTGCATCAAATTCTGAACAAGGTGATCTTTAGTATGTCTCAAAATAGTAATTTTTCTTTGGCTGTATTCTTTAATCCAGACATTTAATTTTTCAGTTTGCAAGTGTCAACATAAGCCATATCAGAGATATTATTTTTTTATGAATACTTTTGTAACTGTGGCATAAAAAGTTTTGGAAGAAAATAGGATTGGTTTAGAAGGTTTGTAGTAGTAATTGAAAAATACGAGGCCTCATTCTTCCTTGCCTTTGATTTTGCAGACTCTGGACACTTACTGAAATCTGTGTTCTGTTGAAATTAATGGAAAATTTGCCATTTGAGTTATGATTTTGTTCTGGCATGCTAAAACTTTACCTCATCTTTAAACAGTTGTAAATGATGAAAAGAGGCAAAAGCCTCTACGAATTTAGTCATTACCTTGTCTTTTTAAAAGATCATGAATGTTAATCACTGTAAGTTATTCTCATCAGGGAGAAAGATGCCAGTGTTTTTACACCAATAAAAACTCGTTAGGATTTGTTCACTTATTTTTGATTAGACTCCTTTTGTCAGGTACCGTATGATCTTTAGTGGG
The DNA here is from genome assembly GCF_001522545.3 of Parus major. Taxonomy (NCBI): domain Eukaryota; kingdom Metazoa; phylum Chordata; class Aves; order Passeriformes; family Paridae; genus Parus; species Parus major. Next base: position 21,081,376 of record NC_031771.1, read on the forward strand.
GGTTTAGAAACACCTTGCACTGTTGGTATAAGGTTTGGCAATAATTAAACTTGGCACTGGCTGCTAAGTTAAGAGATTTGAAACAATATTTAAGATTGCTTATTCAATATTGATTCATACTGACTGATTTGTGAAGTAATTAATTGTTCTTGGTGATCTTTATCCAATAGTGTTAGAAGAAATACTGGCAAAGAGGATGGCCAGGATGATGATTGTGTAGATCCTGGTCCTATGAATTGAAATCAGACTTGAGTCCATTCTGCAAAAAGTAGTCTCAGAATAGCAAGTATCTGTAAAACATCACCAAACTCAGCAGATGCAGTGCCTTTGAAATTCAGAGCATAATGTGTTGCTGTCAAACAATACTGTAATTTGGTATTAAGTAATGAGAATATAAACATTTGTATAATATTTGTCAGCCTGTTGCAGATCTTGGAGCACAGAAGAAATCTCATGCTGAGATACACAAAACACAGTAAATTACATTTTATATTAAATTCTTCCAGCAAAACAAAATTTGGGCTACAATTAGTGAACATACAGCTTGCATTCTATATTGTTTACTACTGCCTTCTTTATTTTAATATTTTGTAAACCAAAAGACATTAAACTGCTATGGCATTTTTTTTCATTTTGCAGGTGGACATGGAAAGGACTGGTTTCTGAAAGCTGAATTTTGCTCTGAAATTTTAAGTAGACCGAAATATTTACTGCAAGTCCTCCTTTGGGGTTTTGGGGATTCTTTTCAATTACAAACCTAAAGAAAGGTGATTTTTTTTTTTTTTTTTTGCATTTTGTTTTCTTTCCTACTAACTGAAAACTACTTTAGTGAAAATTCTATTCCTTTTTTTTTCCATATAAGCAATTTGTTCTTGGTGAAGTTACGCACCTTGTTTCATAACCAGCTCTTACCTCTTATTAAGACAGCAGTAGATAATGGGATTGTACATTGTAGAACTCATGGCAAGCCAGAAACTGGCTAAATAGATTTGCTGAATGTATTTCCACCGATTTAATTGTTGATAAATCCCAGTAACTATGAAGTAAATGTGGTAGGGCAGCCAGCAGACAGCAAATGTCAGCACAACCACAATCATCATTTTTACCACCTGAAAGAAGTAATAATGATATTTAGCCTTTTTTATGTGGACTAGAATTTCAACATCTATTAATAACATTCTTGTAATTAATTTTTAAAGTCAGTCAAAGGAAAGCTGAATATGCTTTTGTATAGTTTTTCCTTTTAATCTCACTCTCTTAATTATTTTTTTCTTGAATGGAGATCTTTTTCCAAAGAAAAATAGCATGAAAGTTTTCCCTTTATTTGTATTGATTTTTAGAAGTTATGTATTTGCTTACTTATATTTGGCTATATAAAATATCACTTTCCTGAACATCTAATCATGGCATAAGGTTACAGAGTGTTTTATTCGGACACCTCATTTTGGCCTTTATTGACCTTGGTGTCTATTTTTATTGTGGTCTGCAAGTCCATTTCTTGTCCCCAGTTTTTAGATGTGATTTGCATAACACTAGGTTGTAGGAAATGAACAACTGCAGCATCCTGTTTAATTTCAGGGCCTAACAATTCCCCTGGCTGGTGATCCTTATCTGTTGTTTTCTGCAGGCATCACAACACCTGGTAGCTACCATAGTTTCCAGTAAGCATAAATGAAGAGGAGCTTTGCTTTGTGCTCCAAACACATGAAGAAACCTTGCAACTAATGTAAAATTTTCACTCCCATCTTTCTCTTTTCACCTATGTCAAATACTAGTCCAGCTGCCATTTTCAGCACAATATGTCACATGTTTACACCACAGATTTTTTTTGTAGCTAAAATGAAACTAGACATGATAGGTCTATATTGGGAAATCTCTTGTTCATTTGTACTTGTGAATACTGAGGAATAACAAGGATCTCTATGAACAGTTCCTTTTTTCTCTGTGCAAGGTGCCATTTCATACCATTTCTAGTTTTACCAGGGGAAAAATCCAAAGAGCTGAAATTTTCTGTACTTACATGTCTTTGGTTAATGTTTTTATAAAATTCCAACTAGCATAAGTTTTACATATAATTGTTATGGTGTCCTCCTTTACTCCAATTACATGTTCCTGTGAGAAATATAAAGCTTTTTTTCATTTAATAGCTGGCACCAATTAACAACCTTGCCTGCTGGACGGGACTGTAATGTGCAAGATTTTGCTTATAAGAATACTTATTATTGCTGACATATATGCACTGATTATCACTTTAAGGTAAAAAAGAGGTATTTGGCCACATATACAACATTAATAATAACTTGATTCTTCTGAAGTACTTTTCATCAGTTAACTATAAAGCATCTGTGATCAGGAAGATCAGTATTATAAAGGAAGGCAAAACACCAAAACATAGTATCATTTTTACCTTTCACATACACATCTGTGTGTCTACATCTAAGCATATACAGAAGTTCATGTGACTATATATGCAATTTTTTGGGGTGGTGGGGGGGAAGAGGTTATAATTTTATGTGGACAGACATAGCTGGACTAAACTATGTATGTGAAGTGATGCATAAAATATGTTGTCAAATCACTGTCTATCATTAAATGGCCTTGCTATTTCACTGCTTTTGACATAACTTCTGCTGTTCTGCTGGGGACTTACACCTCTGCCCTGCACACATTGTATATATAGATAGAAGCCTTATGTCCATAGTTTTACCATTTCATTAGTCATTCATTTACAGGTGCACTGTGCTTGTTGCTGTGTTTTTAGATCTGTCAGGAATGATAAGTATTACCTCAGCACCTTTCAGGACTTCTATAATTTCAGAACCCTTGAGAGTCTAATTACTTATCTTGATATTTAATTAGCAAGTCTTGCAGGACCAGCTGTGCATGTGAAACTGTTCCTAGAATTAGTCATCATTGGAATATCATAGGTACATAATGAAAGGACTTTTGTGTCCAAATTTTCAAAGTGTAAACAGGTAAATCTGGATTTTTACAGTGTACATTTCATCTGTGCAGTGCTTGAGGACCAAAATAGTAGAGCTTCCCAGGAACTAATGTAACTTAATATGTTTGAACACTGTCATTCATGCCCCAGAGATGTTAGGAACACAGGAGTAGTCCAGGTTGCCTGTTTGGTATACTCAGTTGTGTTAATTTTTTCCACAAGAAAGTTGTCTTTTTTCTGACATCCAAATGCTCATTGTCTAGTTTTCTGTGCGATGTTGAAGGGAAGACAAGAAGTGCTCCCAGAGCCTACTTAAAGGTCTCCTAAAGCTAATAAATCTTCACAATCTGTATAAAAAATAGCCTGTAGATTTCAGGTGTTGCAGAAATTACCATGGCAGAATGAAGCTTTGATTTAAATTACTATTAAATATAATATTTCAGGTTTTCCTCAAGGGACCAGAAATCCCTAACTAACTTTTTACCCTGCAAAGAAAATCCACAATTTTTCTTGTCACAGTTTCAGGCAATTAATCTCTAATTTTGAATGTTTACTTTTTTATGTTTTGAAATGAAAAATTCAAAATCACTCCCAGAGAATTGCATCTTTTCCTGCAAGGTTACTCTTTTGTTTAAAAAAACCAAACATCATCTTTTAAAAGACTAAGATTAGTATAAGGTTTTCTTGTTGCTGTTTCTGTCTGGAAATCCATGATTAAATAGTAAGTCATCATCATCCTGAAAGCAGAAATTTCTGAAGCAAATAGTCAAACTAGACAATAAGGTACAGATGATTTTAGATGGACATTAGTGTTTGATTTAATTTGTGAAGTAACAAGTCACTTGAATGACAGACAGTGAAGCGCATTACATGCTTAATAATTCAGGTTTGCATGTCATTTTGAATATTTATATAGTACAGTGCAACTATTGAAATATTTCCTAGGAGAAGATAAGTGAGATATTCCAAGTCTGTGTGGTGTAAAATTGTTGTAAACACAGGGAAATTAAGGTTAAATTTGAAGTCAAATGCAGAAGTCATGAGAGGAATCAAAAAACCCTAGTCTGTTGTCATGTCATAGTCTAAGAATGACTGTGTTGGCAGAAATGAAGGAAAAAAAAAGAATCCAAGGAAAAGGAAGGAAGGAGCTTATCCCCAATGTCCTTTTCCCTCTCAGAGAGAGGCATATACTGTCTAAGGCCATACCTTGCAGTTTATGTCTGAGGTTCTTGTCCCTAATGTTGGTCTTTCCAGTATAAAGTTTCATTTCTTGATTAGATCAATAATTATGAAGAGAAAGTGACTTCAAGGCCTATAATCCCAGGGCACCTTGAATATATTTGGAATAAATTCTGATGAACAGATGCCCATAAACCAACAGAGAAAAGAAATGAAACAGGTCCAGTATGAATTTATCACAAAAATATGATTGTCTCTTCCCAGTAGTGTGATGTTTCACTGAAGAAACCCCAGTGACACTTTACAGGTCCAACTGCAGAGTATAAAAGACAGCTTCAGCACTGGGGTTATTTTTTGACTATTTAAACCTGTGGCTGGAAAAAAAGTTCTTTTTAATAGGTCTGTTATGTTCCACTTTTTTGAGATATTACCATTTTTTAGTTGCTTTTCCTTCTGTTCTGAGTTGCATAGAATTCATTAATAAGGGTTTGCTCTTGTGCATTAGGAAACATTTCTAAAGCAAGAAAATGACTGAATTCAGTTGCTTAGCTTAAAGTCTAGCTCTGCTCCTGCTGCCATTTCACCATGGAGCTTTCCAAAATGTGAATTGCAGTGAAAACCTTTTATCCCAGTGGCACCATTTTCCCCTGGTGTTCTATTCAGTCTCCCTCTGTGTTTATTGTGGGCAGCATGACTGGAGAAAAGAGGTTTTTTTCTGTTCTAGGCAATACTTTTGTTAAATGAGTTGTACTGAGTCTCCTAGTTCTGCAACCTTCATGCAAGTCTTGAGGCTAGATTTGTAAATGGAAAATCAAGGTATTTATTTTATACATTGATTTTCATCAACCTGTTCTGCTGATATTGATTCACTGCTGCCTGTGCCTAAGAAAAACTATGTTTAGAAAAGAAAATTAATTTATGTGCTTTGTCTTCTTCATTCCTTTAAATCCTTTGTCTGAGTAAGAGGCATTCTTCCATTAATGGATGTAATGAGGAAAAAATGTATTTAAAAGAGCAAAAGCAATATAAGTTCATTGGAATTGGAGTTTGCAAGTTTGCTGTGAAACATTTGGAACGGTAAAAGTGAAAACAAACTAAACGGATTCTGCTACACTCAGAAAAAACAGAAGTACATTTATTCTTCCATCCTGTTTTTATTTTGCATGAAGAATAGATAGAAATGTAGTCTGATTTAACATGTAGCATTGGGAGCAGCTCTTGAAAGATTAGGAATAACATATGCTTTTCTGGAGACTCAGTTGCTGCTGGAGGAATACAGCAATTCTCATTGCAAGGCATTGATTTGCCAGCTATACCTAAGACTTGGACCATGCAATCATTTCCTTTTCAATCTTCTCTGCAGCTCCTTATTGCCTTTCTAAGTCATCTTTGATACTGTTGCTTCTACAAGTACAGGAGTTTGGCTTTTGATTTCATTTGCACTTATATCACACAGAACAATTTAATTACTTTCAGAACTTTTACTCCTGGGTGTTATGCAGATATAAATGAGAAGCAAATTATTTAAGAACCCATGGAGTGTAAGAATGTCTTTGTTTACCCTCTCCTGGATGTTATTTATTCATGAATACAGCTTAAACACAGTTCACAGATAATCCCTGGGATCATAACTTATGTCCTGAGCTCTTTTGGGAGAAGTAAAATGCCACACTAACATTTCACACCGTGTTTTTCCCAGCATGTTAGGATGCAGCCAGTAAATCCACTTCCCAGTCCTGTGGACTACATGGCAGTTATACATGAAACACCAGAGAGAAAGGAACACCAGTATGCCTTTGCTTCTCCACTGTGCTTATTTGGAGTAAACTATCTCTCTTCTGCAAGAAAGTTAGGATTCAAAGATAGTTCTACTGGCAATAGAGATGGAACTGACTTCTAAGATACCAGGTGCTTTGACAGACTCAGGGATTTTCTGTATTCTTTCAGCCCATAGGAAAGGATGGATTCTTAATAGCTGCACATTTAGGAGGAGAAAGTATGAGAGCTTGGAAGTCTTTCAGCCAGGTAAAGTGTTTGCCAATTCCAGTGCTCCAGATAATTTTAGTCTTCCGTTTTGTGCTTTCCATCTGTTTTTCTCAATTACTTGAAATAAAGAAACTGTTTTTCATTTCAGTTTGCATAATCCCTGCCAACAGAATTCATAATCATTTACTTTGTTAGTTAAGCTCTGAAGTTCAAAAATATATTATCTTCTAGTGTGAAATAGTTTTTAATTCGTTTGCTTTCTTCCAAATATTAAAATGTGGGATTCCCCTAAAATAAAAGTAATTATTTTGATATTTTTGGGTGATCATAACTACTGCCATTTTTAAATTACGTTTCCCCAAAGTTGCATAGAACACAGGTTTGACAGTGACTTTGAGCCACTTTAAGAGTTTGAGACTTTGAAAGTTTCTCTCAACATGTCAAGGAATATGTGTTCCATTGCAAAAAAAGGGGCAAATATTTTGCTCAGACTTTTATTTTCCTGGAGAACAAATGATTTTCCAAGCTGGTTGGGGGCAAGAAGGAGAAGTTTCCACAAGTTTTATGTTACTTTATCTAATAAAAGATGTCTCAATTTCTCACAAGAGATTGCTGGATATTAGGCAATATGCTAATGTCTGCTGCTCAGACTAAGAGTTTTTTTCTGTAAGCTGAACAGCAAGTAAAAGTAGGTGGCCTTGTATCATTTCTTGGTCTTAACCATTGAATAGCATAAGAAGTTTATGTTCTTTAGAAAACTACTCTGAATGTCTGTTGTGAGATTGGTATTATTGGGCATGACTATCCACCTGAGATCTAGTTTGGGGAAAAAAGTGAAAAAGCTGATCTAGTGCTTTTGTACTTAGGGTTCATACCACCACTTATTTTACAATACTTCCCCTCCTTACCTGGAATGAATGATGGGGCATAATTCATTTCCATGCCTCCAACCAAATATATGTTTTGATATAGGAAGAAATAAAATAATCATATCTTCTTTTGTTTTGCTAATAGGGGTAGTTAATTCTGAAGTCCACTTACTGGTACAATTCTGAAAGTGTTCTAGAACTTTGATCCTCGTTGTAGGCTTAATGTTTAAATTAATTTTCCATATAAGACTTCTGAAGAAATGACATTAGTGAATGTTTTCTTTTGAAAACTAGATATTATATATTGGACACTGCAATAAACAGCTAATGCTATGATGAATTATGGCAATGAATTATGCAAAAGTTGCATAGCATCCTATCTGTGTCTTACTTTATGTGGGCTCCTTATGAAAACTGTCCTCCTGAACCTAAAATGAGATGGGTACCTTTGGTTATCTTCAAAACAGGAGCATAGACTCTTATTTCATATGGAAAGACTATGTTTTGTGTTGTTTTATTTCCAGCTTATTCACCTAGGAGGATTAAATAAGTGATTTATATAATTAGTACCCATCTGAATGTTTACCATATTTCTCTAGAATTTTGGCTCAAGAACATTAATGGGAAGGAATGCAGATTGCTTACTACATAGTTTGAAAGAGCTCTACTATTTTCTGTTGATAAGAAAATAACTATGAATTATTCCTGGACTGTACTTGTTTAAATTGCATGGCAAAATTCTGTTGGGAAAAAAAGCACAGTTAAAGCTATTTTTAAATTGCCATCATAGTTATGTATTTACAGTGGTAGTAGCATCCTCCCTTTCAAAGTTTGAAGAAAAAATGTTTATTACCACCTAAGGAAAAAAAAAAAGCAAAAAATTTTAATATTGTCCCCCAGTCTATTTTCATTTAAATTGACTTCAAAGGAAACTATTAATGTCAGTGATGTTAAGGTTTATGTTTTGCATTTCATGCACCTAGTTTATTTTTGTCATTCTCCAAATGACTGTAGAAGGTTGTGAATTGATTAGAACTAGACTTGTAACTCGCATACAGAACATTCTGGAAATACTTGGTCAGTAAAGTGGTACATGCTCTGGTCAATTATTGATGAAAAGTATCAAGAGTGTCATTCTCCTGACAGCATCTACTTTTGTACAGACAAGCAATGCTTCAAGTATTAAAGTAACCACATGATCTATATCATTATATGCCAACTTGGCCATATAATGGTCAACACATGGTTGTTATTGCATTGGCTTGATACTCCTGTGATATCCCAGTTCATGGAATAAGCTGACCCATGTCAGGGTGGCTGAAATTATTTCCTAGGAAACCTGCTTTAAAACCTGGAGAAATAAAAAAAATACTCTCCACCTCAGAAAATGAGTAATGAGATAAAGGTTCTTTGAAGAGGTTATTTACAGTGTTTTGGTAGAGAAATTTCTAAATAATTAAATGCTTGAGTTAAAGGATTAGATTTGTTAGGTGAAGGCATTAATGGACATAACAGACACTCTGTGTGTAGGTGTGTAGATTTCTGCTTTAACTCAGAAAAAACCTGTGCTGAAATTATGTTTTGTTTTGTCATGAAGAGCAACTCATAATGAATGTGGAAGTGTCTAAGTGTAGTACTGGAACTGCAGTTCTGTTGTGCTTGAATATACAGGCCTTGGCTCTGCAGTCCTCCAAAATGAGTGATCTCATCAGATTTCCTGTGCTTTTCACCACACAGATGCTTGGCAGTATTCCAGAGAGCTCAGTAAACTGAAAACTCATGCTAAAATTAATTTGTTCATGACTTCCCTAGAGGGACTCGATGAGGAAGGGGTTTCTTATGCACTTGCTTCCATCTGTGTGTAAATATATATATACACATGTTTTTACACACCCATGCACACAGAGGACTATTCATGTAGTCATAATTTAGGATATGTAATGGGATAACTTTGGCTGGTGATTAGATGATACAATAAAAACTTTTTGAGTTTCCAAGGTTTGTTTATATGCTGGTGAAAAAATTTGCAGCTTAAAAAACACACTTTGTCCTGAACGTGGGATGTTAAGGTTGTCGGTCTGGAGGGTCAGGTCCCAGATTTGAACTTGGGGAGAACTGCACAGAGAAAATCAAGTCTGTCTTAAAAACCCCAATTCCGCAGTTTGAAACATGTAGATCATAATTTCCATTCTGAAAATCTAAATGCTGAAAAAGAGACACTTGGCTTTCATTTGTCTTTCTCATACATATCTTCATTTTATTATTAACAAACATGTGTACTTGAATTAAGCAATGCATTTGAAAACACACTGAGCTCACTAATATTGGAGTTAAGCACTGTTGAAATTTTTTGTCTGTTAAGATAGTGTTACTTCCATTCTTAAAAATACGAGCTATTAATAAGAAATTTTTGCCCTTGGACTGTGCATAGACTTTACATTTCACATAATTTTTTGCCAACAGTGATCAGAAATATAAAAATTACAAGGAGAAGTATCACAGCAACTGTAAGAGCACAATTCTGAGCCTAATCACTGACCTTGCAGAACCAGTCTCTTAAATCTGCCCCTGACCTGGAGATGTTGCCAGCTGTTCTATAAAAAAGTATTGACCAGAAAACTTCCATCAGTTTGTACGTAAATACTTAAACTGGCAAGGTTTATGCACAGTACAAAGCTGTTTTTAGTATTTAATCTGCTTTTATTTCTGTGTGATTGCTGCTTGAAGCAAGGACGATGGGTGTGGAAAGATGCACTTGTTCACAGTTCATAGCTGAGTTTTAGGAACTTGAGGCAGTGAGTGGAAGCTGATACAGCTGCTGAGTGTTCTGTAGCTATTTGGAGATAGCAGAGAAGAGCAGCTTCCAGTAATTTTGTTATATTTCATTATGTCAATCATGTTCAGAGAATGATCAGGAGGAGGTCTGACTTTATTTTTACTTCAATACAAAATCTTGTTCAAAATTATGGGCAGATCATTAAAAAGAGGACAAATTGCTAGAAAAAGATTTCCTGAAAAGGAGAACAAGTGAACCCTTTATTTTCTGAAGTTCTAAGACCATAAAATAGCTCTGTAAAAATATTTTGGATTTAACATGAAATGACAGTAATTCCCCTGTACCTCATGCCCATCTTTCCCTAGGCAATTTCTAAATGTGTGAAGAGTGAGACTGTGAAATAAAAATCATGATTCACAAGATGAATAATTAATTTGCTCATTTGCTACATTTTCAGTAGGTTTTCAGTCCATACACTTGGTAATAGAAAGAGTTAACAGAACTCTTTACAACTTAAACCCAAAGATTATTGGTTATTCTGCCTCATCTACTGGAAAAAAATGTGCCTCTTTGTATGTGTTTAGGAAGGGAGTCATACATTGTAATCAGCATGGTGATTGTGCAAGAACTTAATTAATTGTAAATGAAAATGCCCAAATCAGGCTTTCCTGTCAGTATTCTGTATTCTTGTGGAGACTTTAGGTAATTATGGGAATGTATTACTGATCAAAATTGGAAAATTATTCCACTAGTATTTTCACCAGAAAGATATTCATAATATCCTGACCCTCACTACCCTTTTGAAGTTTTTCTTAAACTTAAGAGAAAATAAGCTTAAAAATTCTAGTATGCAAACTTTTGGCTGTAATAGCAATTACTTGCAAGTAGAGACTTTGACTGTTGCATTAATAGCCATCTGGTGAGTCTGGCAGGGTATTTGTCTTTTTTTTTGTCTACAGTTATGGAACAATTGCTCAAAATGTTAGTGGAACACTAAATCTGCAGTCTGGTCCAACAACCTTCTTAATGGCCAGTCCTGACTCTCAGATGCAGAGCCATGGAGAAGAGCAGCAGGCAGGGTAAGCATCTGTGCTCTGTAGGAAGCATACTAAGCATCATGTCATCATTGTTTAACTAGCTCCATCTCTACAGGGTTACAAACCCAGTTTTAGGCATGTGTATTAGTTTGTGAAGTCAGGCTCTAGCTTCATTAGAGTTGGTTTGAGTTGACCAGATTAACAAGGCTATTTCATACTTCCTATAAATAGTCAGAGTTAAGGATATCATAGTAAGACATGCCCTGGGACAGAATGAGCGGAAACCTATCTTCTGTTATTAATTTTTGTAAGTAATTTTGCCTGTTTACATTTCATTACTGAGCATGATTTGGAAAGCACTTTGCACTGGAAAGGTAGTTGAGAGAAAAAATATTTTTATTAGAAAGTATTTAATACTTATCTCCCTCCACTCTGGGATATATTCTCTAAGTATCAGTCTTGAGATCTGCCTCATTTAATGTAATTACTGAGGAGTTTTGTACAGTAAAGTAAAGGCATGTCAGGTAAGTTTGATGACAAGACACTTCTAGGCAACCCTGCTGCTACAGAAGCAAGGCAGAGAAGGAACTGGGATGTGGAAGAACTGTGGGAGCAGAAATGCAATTTCACAGTGCTGGTCATATATGTTGTATAGTACCAGTAGCGGCTGTGTCCCTAGGTGGGGTGGTGGCAGTGACAGATAGGAACTGCTGGACTGGTGCTGTGGTAGGTGGGGATCAAACTCAGAACAGTTATGGGATTTGCTCAATTAAGGACTAATAAAACTAGCTGCTGTGAGTTTGTTTGCCTGTTATGAACAAATGAAGAGGAGAAAGATGTTATAGACTCATTGTAGCACCAGGTCATCTATTTAATGAAAGAAAAAAATGAGAGATTAGGATGTTCCAGATGAGGCATTCTCAGTGGAGAACAGGGAGTTATGCCTGTGTAGGACCATGGTGACACTACTTTGCTTTCATTCCTTCTCTGGTTTTGGTCACTTGTTGCATAATGATATTATATAAAAGAAGATCAGAAGCACTTGTTTCATTTATGTACCAAATGTAAACAAAGACTGAAAGAAGAAATAGGAGTAAAAATATCTGTAGAGGTGATACCAGTGAGGCATGTTAAGTAATTAATGAAACTAACTGAAAATAATGGCATAGATAGAGCTGTCTATAAAGAAATTTAGCCTGGAAAACTGAACTCTAGGATTGGTAAGGTTTTTTAGAAGATGGAGGTTTAAGATGATATCAGAGGAATTCTGTTAGAGTTGCCTGTGGTGACAGGCCTAAAGGCTGGCTCCTGTCCTGTTTTCCTTTAACATTTTAGTATTGAGAGACACAAACTGACACTCAGTGAAGAAGTGGAGAAACCACTGGATGCAGTTCATCATCTTCCAGTGTCTGGCAAGGATAAGTTTGTTTTCTGAAGAACCTTTAAAGGCATCTGAGAATCTTTCTTCCTGATTTGTTTTTTGTTTTTTTTTTTCTTTACATTGAGTAAGAAATGTGACATTGTTGAACAGAACTAGTTGATGTTTAAAACTTTGCATGACTCATTGATATGAAATTCTTCAAAAAGATTTAATTTCTAGAGTAGTTTCACAAAGTCTGAGATTACATTACTGTGTGATTATTACCTTGGAAGAGACTGACTTAAAAGTATGAAATCATAGATTTGGACTAATCACTTCAGAGGCTTTTGGGACACTTCTTTGTATTTTGCATAGAAGAAACAGTCTACGGGCATAACGAACTGCCACTTTGGTATTTTTGTTACACCTTTAGTTGCCTGAGGAATTAATCAGTGGACATTTCTGTGTAAGGACTGCAATCTTTAAAAAGCATCTCTGTTTCTCTTGATTGTTGGCAGATAACAGAGCAGTGGAGTGCACAGAAGTGGTGCTACCTGGCCTAAGTTGTTCTTCAACCTCCTGTTACCAAGTCTTTTTTTCTTTTTGAATGCGCTGAACAATGATTGCTAAATTTGTGAATGTGGCTGCACCGAAGTGCACCTGTGGTTTTCAATCATGATAGAGCTTTGGCCTGCAAGGTGCTCACAGTACATCAGCATTTTGGATAAATGATAATTTCACTGTAGCTGTATGAAATTTCAGCTAGTCAAGCAATACAGCCACCCGCACATTATAATATAAGCCATTGTGCTATGACTCTTAGATCAGTGAGATCACCTCTTCTTTAAAAACTGTTTATTTCTCAAGCTTAATCTTCTGTGTTAGTTCTCTTCTAGTATTTATTTATTCTGTTTTGCTTTTTCTTTTCATTGTCAATCTCTGCAAAGTCCAAGAGTAGACCTCTTTGCAGAAGATGAGTGTTGATGGATCAATAAATTATACAGGCCCCTATTTTTGGCAGGAGATACACAGTATTCATAGCAAACTGAGCTTCTGCACCTCATTACCCCACGACATGCTGGGCAGATTGTTTCACATATCGCTCCCAGAAATGTAAGATCAGCCAAAGGGAAGAGGTGCCTTCCCAGAGGAAAGTGCCCGTGGCCCTCTGTGTGTGTTTGTACTGTTCTGGACACCTGCTCAGTGTGAGCAAAGTGCTCTGACAGTCCCCTGGAAGGTGTTTCTGTCCATGGTGCTCAAGCACAAATGAATCTTCAAGGTGGAAACACTCATGCCCCATGAATAAATAAATTATGGGAACAGCACAATGGCAATATAAGTACTCTTCAGCAGACTGCTGTTGCGTGGTAGGTTTGGGTGAGGTGTAGTCTAGATGCCTTCACCTTACATACAGTGTGTTCTAGGATTGGGTTCTCTTTGGAAATCTAAACATGTCTAATGAATATTTTGATGTATGTGTAGCCTTGGCATACCATTTCCTGAAAAAAGACCAAAAAATTCTGGTTCTTACTGTCTGACTTTTAAAAACTAGTCACACGTGATGATTCAGTGTAGATAAGGGCATCAGCTGTGAAGGATGGGCTTTCCTTTGAAGTCTGTGGTACAAATTTGTGTAGAGTAGTTGATTGCAGGGGGTATTTTTAACTAAATTTAGATTAATCAAGTTATATTTACTTACTGCTGTATTAAACTTCTATTCCCTTATGTAATTTTGAAAATGGCATATAATATATAAATTAGTGGAGATTGCAGAGTTGGTTCTCATGCTAGGATAAACGAGGAGAAGATGGATTGCTTAAATAACTGGGAAGATTTTAAACATCCCATGTCTTTATGTAGTCCCATGAAGAAGCAATTGCTTTCCAATCTGGAAGAAGGCTGAGCAAATATGTAGGATAAAAGTCAAGTTTCAAGATGGTGTAGGAAGTCACATGCAAGACAAATCCTTGGACCCAGAGTGTCAAAACATTTTGTTTCACATGGCTGGATGCAAGCTTTCACAAAAGGTTTTATGAATGGAGCAATATCTAACCCTAGTCTGTCTGTCTAGGCTTAGTGGTTGCTTGTGAACTAGGAGGATCTTTGATTTCAGAGTTAATTATTGGTTATCATCTGATCTGTGAGTTCATAGTGTAATACTCTCATCACCTATTTATGTTGAATAAGCTTTGTCTTATGAGCATAGTCTTGTTTTTTCAAATCTGTCAGCCCATAATTAATTCAGTATTTCAAGAGTTTTGATGCCATACTGCAATATTTTAGGCTTTGACTCTCTTGATTTGTTTTTCCTTTTTTTTCTCCCTGCCTCTGCTCCACAATAAACTACCCCATAGGGAAACTATCTTTTTTTTTTTTTTTGGGGTCTGGCCTGGATGGCTACCTCTTAATGCCAGAAAAAGTATCATTATTTCTAATTAGTACTTTTCTTTGTAATATGTGGTATAAAATATATATTAATGTATTTTCGTATTATTTATTCATATGTAGTAAAGAAATAAAAAAGGAAATTTTTAATTGCATTTTTAGTTGCACTGAAAGCCAATGAGAAGTCAGGAGTATTTTTATAGCTGCACTGCTATGTAAAAACAGGAGCATAAAGACATAGGACAGTTCCTTCTGAATCAGACAGTTGCCCATCTCTCCTGCTAATCTGTCACGGAGGCAGTAGGAGGTCCTGTTTATGGAAATCTCATGAACCTGGCCATTTTTCATTTTCTATTTTCCTAATACTGCCCTGGCACCCATGATTGTGTTCAAGAGAAGTGCATCTCTGATTCATCCTTTCAGTATCTACTTGGACCTTGAGGAGAATTTTTGGACATCAAGAAGCATTTCTTCACTGAAAGGATTGTCAGCCATTGGAAAAGGCTGCCCAGGGAAGTGGTGGAGTCATTATATCTGAAAGTGTTCAAGAAATGAATGGGTGTGGCACCTAGCATTGTGGTCTGGTTGACCATGGAGACCTGTCAGAGGTTGGACTTGTTGATCTTGGTGGTCTTTTCCAGCCTTAAAAAAACTATGATTTATGAATTTATTGTTTGTTAAACTGCCTAAAACCTTTCTGGATCCTCTGACATCATAAGCATATCTGGCAGGAGAACATATCAGATGCCCTTTACCAACTTTTAAATTATCCTTTCTTAAAGTGCTCTCTCTTCTACCAGCCTTGTGCTGCTCTCCTATCAATTCTTGTATTTCAGGATTTGGTCACCAACAGTTCTTCAGTCACTTTATCCACCCCCTTTGTGTTTCTCTAAACCCTGACATCTTGTCCTTTAATGTCCTTATCTCCAATCTTAAAAGTTCAGGCCATTTTAATATCTTCATAAGTCCTTTGATCATTTTTAGCTGCCCTTCTCTGGACTTTCTCTAAATCTAGGAAAAGGAGGGGAAAGAAAGAGAGCAAACCAAAGAAATATGTATGAAGTGTTCATACAGGAAATCTCAGACTGTGACTTGCTAGCAAACATGTAGGACTTTTTTCTTGTTTTATACTCAAATTTGAGAAAAAAATACATTGAAACAGTGTGGCTTTTAATCAATCTTCATTGCTAAAATGAAGTTGAGATGATACCTCAAGCTGTGTTAGGGGAAACAGAAAATACAGGCAGAAGCATAGGTGTGGAGGAATGAAAATTACTGAAAAAGATGCCTGGTGACACATTATCACAAAGTTGACAGTCATAAGTAAAAGGAACAGTAAAGGAAATATAGAAGTTATGGAGAACATTTTCTGTTCCTCTGTATTCTTCACATTGTGGCCAGGCAATAGCATCTGTTGAGATAAATGTTCTTTTTTTCAGAAAACATTTGTATCAGAACTGTATCTCTTGATAAAAACAATACTAACTGATTTTACTTGCAGTACATGATTATTCCCTCTTAGGGGTTAAGTAATGCTGAAAGAATGATTGGAATTTGTTAGATAGCAAAATCAGGGTGTGGAGACAACATCTGAGAGCAAGTATTTGCAGTGAATATAAAGAACATTCTGAACATTTTGACTGAGTAAATCTTACATTAGCATTATGAGCCACTTGTATAAACTTGTTATGTATGACACCATTGAGACTATAATTCCATATTGTGAAAATGGGAATTGCAGGAGAATAAATGATGTTCAGCTGAATATCAGTCAGTCTCATGCTGGGAGCTTTAAGAAGAAGGGATAATGGCTGCAAAGTCCCCTCATGTAGCAAATGTTCAAAAGTTCAAAAGACTGATGTCTGGCAGATTTAAATGGGTCAGTCCCTGAGATATTTCAGCTGTCTGTCAAAAAAAAAAAAAAAAAAAAAAGTAGTTTTGTAGTTTAATCCAGTCCTGAATTTCTAAATACTTTGTCTTTGACCTTAAAGGTACTAAGCATGACTTTGTGTTGTCCAGCCTGCAATGTACAGTCTGTTCTTTGAATCCTTCATCCCTTAATGTTGCTTTCAGGAGGATTCAGGACTGTATTGCCCAATCATATATATGAAATGGTAAGACCATTTGTTGGCAACTTTGTCAAGCTTCAAATCTTTTGTTGGCAAACATGGTTTCTTTTTAAGGTCTTACATGAACTCTTCACTACATTCTTAATATTAAATATCATTTCAAATAGCCCGAATCAGACCTTTGCACTGTAACATTGCCTGATAGGAAACATAGTCAGCTATTTTATATTTCTCCTTCATTATAAGTGCACAGATTTTCCATATGTCTAGATACCTATATACTAAATAGCAAGAAAAATAGATTATTTCTTTGCCTGGAAAGGCAAAGCACAAGCTCTGTTATCAGAGACAGGCTGAGTTATGGCTTTATTTGGATTCCAGTCTGTTAGTTCCTCTCTGTGAATAACCAATTATGATTCATCTTTCCAAATACCAGTTTTTTCATAAATCCTGCTGGAGAGCGCAGCAGTGTAGCTAAAATGCTGTCATGGAGCTCTACCCATAAAGTCACTGATGCAGTTATAATATATCTGCACATAATTTAATTCCCTTGTTGCATGCCATGAAGGTATGCATTCCCATATTCTCATATTTAAAATCCTTTAATTAAGGATGCTATTCCTTGTCTCCTGTATATATTTAGAATTCTAAATAGGTACTGTTTTTAAAGTATTCAAGAGATTTAATTGGGTCTTCTATTTCATATAGTAAAAGCCAGATTTTCTTTTCAGAAACCTCTAGTTTCTATGTCACAAGATGATTATTTTACTTAGTCATTATGATAAAAAGTCCTGAATTTCTGGCATGTCCTGGTTTTGCAATAATTTAATAATTTCCCTTCCACATTTGCTTTTGCAAATTGTGTCTGTTACAGAAAGTTATTTCTGCAGTGTCCTGAAAGAAATGAATATGTTAGTGTTCTGCAGAATTTTCAGGAGATCGCATGTTGTCTCAGGACCCAATACACCCCACTCTGTTATTGCTGCAGCACAGTAGCATATTCCACTGTTCAAACATACTGTTCAGGAAGCAAATTGAGCAACTGAAAGTGTGCTCATCATTGTGAATTAGAAGTTTGTATTAAGGTACCATTTTTTCAAATCTGAAAGTTTCAATACATTTTGGTATATAAAAAAAATCTGAACTGAAAAGCAGAAGGCCACTTTATTAAACAAGTAAAGTTGGGTTAAAAAAAAGAATGTTATGGGAGAGAAACCTTCATTGCACTGCAACATTAGGAAAACTGATCTAGTAAAGTATATCTTTAATATATACTAAAATATATCTCCTATATACTATATATATCTCCTATATACTATAGGAGATAGTAAAATACTTAGTTCATAAACAATCCCAAGTCTAGTTAGTTTAAACAATACCTACAGTGAAAGAGATTGAAAGAAAATATCTGGGAAAACTTGTTTGCTTTTCTTACAAAAAAGTTATTGTTTAAAAATCTGATTTGTTTATTATAAACAGGCTGATCAATGGTTATCTCAAATATGCATGGACCTTAATCAGCTAAGAATTACTGCAAGATTCACTTTTGTTTCAGTAGGATGAGAATCTTACCTAACGAGCTAATGATTTGCTAGCCCATTGTTCAAAATTCAGTATCTTAACTCTGTGAAGGCTGAACTTTTTGCCTTGGTTTAGATGTAGCAGACACAGTATGTGCTGCTACATGTGGAGTAAGAAGTTAAAACCCAAATGTTTCCTTTATTTAATGACAAGCATTAAAGTTACAAAAAGAAAAGCCAGTGAACAGAGAAGACAACTTGTCAAACATAATCAAATTCTGTATTGAAGCAGGTCTCTCATTACTGCTATTTCAAGTGATTTGGTTTTTTCTGAAAGAATTTACTGTGATATGTTGCAACACAATTGCAGATGATTTTTTAAGTATCCACTTAGTGGGATTTACCAGAACAGTACCTTTCTCTTAGCTTTGAGCTGCTCATGGTATTTGTTGGATGTGTCACCTGGTATTTCTCCTCCCCAGAGGGTAATTCCCACCATGGAATAAGTGATGCCCATGACAAGCAGTGGAAAGCAGTAGACCAGCACAATCACAATAACATGATACCTGCAACGAGAAGGTATTAAGGTGGTAAGTGCTTTCAGAGGAGCTATACCAATGGAATGGGCTGATAGAAGTCAAGACTGCTACTTTAACACAAAGCATGTTTTGTATTAACTGGCTAGTCCTTGGTGTTTTCACTGCCTTTTTGAAAGTCTTGGATTGCACTGCAAATTTATGTGCATTTGAATGCATGTGATTTGTGGGGTGTCTGATGCTGAGCCTGCACTAGTATGTATTATGAATGACTGTAATTATCATGATTAGTGATTGCAGAATAAGATATGTTTGTCCATAACCAGCTGAGCTGATATAATTGAACAGCCAAGTATCATGAGGGCAAGCTAGGTGTTTGGAACTCTAGTCTGGACCATAAATGAAAGAGGAAAATAAATATTTTAGTCATATATTGATGCAAAACCCCTGATAAGAGTCCTGTCACCCACTGTTCTTCATATGGCAAATCTGGTGCATGTAGACAACACAGATCTGTGACTTGTGTGCAGTATAGTCACCACTGCTGATGTAAACTCTGGTAAAACAAAGAATTTCTTTTGCCTCCTTTTAGTTCCTGGTTAAATGCCAACTTCAGATAAAAGTTGAATGATCAGTGAAGAATCCCCAGCTGTCACTGAGTGTGACCTTCCTGCCCTAAAGAGAAATGTCTGTGTGCAGTTCCTAAAGTGATAAAAATTGCACATGACCAGGACTTCTTTCACCTGCCTTAAAAAGAGCAAAAGGTCAAATTTGATTCTAGATGGTTACACAGGCTTTCAGCCTTGAACACAATGTTTTTCTTAAATGTCAGTGCAGACACGAAAGGACAGATGCCTAAGCAGCCACTTATTCCTAATTCTACTAGAGGGACAAACAGGATATATTTAATTCAATTGACTGATATTCTCACTTTCAGAAAGGGGAACCAGTTGCAGGTTATCCAGTTTTCTCTTTTGGACTAATATCTGACTTCAGTAATTGTTAGAGTGTAACAGAATGAAGCTGCAAAATCCAGCCTTCCTATGAAGAGATCTAGAGAAAAAATCTGGTTAGGACCTTCTCATTGTCTACAATTACTTGAAAGGAGATTGTAGTGAGGTGGGTATTTGTCTCTTCTCCCTAGTTACAAGAGAAGAAATGGCTGCAGGCTGTGCTAGGGAAGGTTTAGACTGAATATTAGGAAATTTTTTTTAAATGGCAAGGGTTGTCCAGCATTGGTACAGGCTGCCCAGAGGAGCAATTGATTCATCATCCCTGGATGTATTTAAAATATGCATATATGGCACTTAGGGACATGGTCTGGTGGTGGACTTGATAGGATTTGGTGGACTTGGACCAGACTTGATGACCTTAGAGGTCTTTTCCAACCTAAGGAATTCTAAGGAGAGACTAGAAATCCTTGTTTTCCTGGTTAGGATAAAGAGGAAGCTTGCTTTGGATTGCATGTTATGTTCCCAATTCTGACCATCTCTGTCTCTATAGAAGTAGCCATCTTAGGTGGAGCAATGACAGTGAAAGTGCAGCATAGGAGGGAGCCCATTCAGGGATGTGGAAGAGAATAAATTTGTTCAGTTTATCACATATAATGCTTTACCCTCTTTACTTAGAGAACTGTCTCTGCATTTCTCAGTGATCAAAGCTGTTAGTTCTGTGTGTAGAGTATCTGCAGGACGCTAGGGATTTTGCCAAGTCCATTGCAAGTCTAGACACCATCATGCACAAGTTTAAAAGAACAAAAGCTTACGTAAAATGCTGTTTTGGGCCACCTGGCCATGCTACATAGCAAAGTGTTCTCCCAGGCATCACCTTGGTTATGGAGTATAGGCACTGGGGAAAGGCCAATAGGAATGCCAAAATCCATATGCTCCCAATGACCACCTTGGTAGCAGTTGCAGAGAGCCTAGGTTTCAAGGGATCAATAATGGCCATATATCTGTAAAAGAAAGCAAAAAGTAAGAACTTTTCAGAGATTCATATATATCTATAATCAGCCAAAACTTAGGATAAAAGAGAAGGGTAAAAGCAGAGATATTTTTCTTCCTGCAGTTCTGATGTCATTGTGCTCTTTGTGTGGTTCAGCTCCAATGAAGAAGTTTCATTGGATATCATTTTACAGCCATGGGACACCCAGTTAATCATACATATATCTGTAGAGAAACTATTTTGTTAAGAGTAGGACCATTCTGTTACTGTACAGCCTGATTGAAAAGCAACAATGCAGCTGGATCCTCTGTTACTCTGCTAGGTCATACAGCATTTATTTCTAGTACAAAAATTTACAGCCAAGCTGTCAGAATTATTAGTCATCTGTCCCAAAGCTACAGCAACCTAGTAAGTCCACATACATTTATTTCAAAGAACACCGGAGCAAGTGATTCATACAGAGGGAAGGGCCGGTTCAGAACTGGTAAAAGCACTAAGGAAAATAGATGTTTAAAGCAAGAAAACATCTCATTTGCCTCCTCAGTTCCCATACTCCCAGGCAGGATAGCATTTTTTGTGCTGCCCCATAACCGTGTTTGCAATTCATGTATGCTGGTAACATTAGAAGAACATGCAAAAAATAATCAAAAAATTCCCTCTAAGTAATTACAATGTAGAAGCTTAGTGGAAAAAAGCAACGAGTGAGAGCGTCTAGACAGACAGTAATAGAAAAACAAGTCCTATTTTCTGTCTTTTGATCTTTCTTATAGAAACAAGGAACAAGGGAGACACAAAATTTGTATCAGTCATTTTTTGGTGAGTTGTATTTGCTGCAATTAAAAGACTTGTACTCATTTCAAGTGAAAGGAGTGATATGTTTTAATTGTTACAGTACACATTGGCAGACCTGCCCAAGAATTTTAGGTACAGACATTAACCATGAGACAATAACAATAATATTGGTAAGTTACTGTTCCTGATAAGAATTTGTGCAAGAATCTTCTGCATCCATATTTACCTGCAGTGGTACACAAATTTCACTCAAGATAGTCTTATTTTTTTGAAAATTTTATACTTGACAGATGAGTAATTACAGAACAGATGTTTGTTTTAGCAAAGCTATCTCTGTTTATAGTTAATGATAAAATATGTGATAAATCCAACAGTGGTCACAATAGTGCTATGACTTCTCTAGTAGATATGATAACTGCCCTAGTACCCTAGTATCTTAAAACCCCTAAATGCTGTCAGAAACAGGGAGTGATCTAAAAAAGTTTCAGTTCTGAATCATCAATTTCCATATATAGTATTATAAGCTTGTTCATTTTTTGCTTTTACTGCACTTTGATATTTTTCTCCACAGAGTAAGAATTAGTTCCCCTCTCTTTTCTGTGCCTTTTGGTGTTTTATTTCAGCTAAACTGGTGCTTTTGGTATTACTTGTTATGAAATAGTTTTATTTGAGTGCTGGGTGTCTTCTGTTTCTTGAGAACAGCAGTTGGGTTGTTGCCCCCCTACCACCTAGCTCCTTTCTCCTCTGAAGAGTAAGTAGCGCTTGATAAAGAAGTCAGGTAGTCATGAACCCTGTCTTTCAAACTGAGCTGGATTTTGTGTGGACTGCCAACCACTGTCCAAATGTTTGATGGTCTTTACTTGTAGTAAGTGATAAGCCATAAACAAATAATCATTTTCACATGCTTGTGAGACTCTTAGGGCATCTCCTCCTAGCCTGGAATTATTCCTTCCAATTGCTACTTTTCTGCACATTGCTATTATTTTATGTGCTATTGTCAGATTTCTACTACATTCACATTATTCTTATTCCCAGTTATATTATTCTTACTCCCAATAGATACCAACAGTAGTTCTTGTTGCCTAAGATAAAATTTGGTTGTTTTATCTTCCTGTCTGCCCTTTAAAGACATGGATTGTTTGGGTGAAATGACTCATACAGCTGTACTGATGGAAATTTTAACAATTGGCTGTCTGAGTAAGGTAAGTCAAAGGACAAGGATCAGATGAAAAGCAGGCTATTTATCTCTTGAGTTCAAATTTGAGTGATAAGCCAACAGCCTAGCTATTGCACAAGATTGATTACAAATATGTAGCAGGCAGTCATTCTAATAAGCAAAATGGGAAGGAAGTAAGGGAACTTTGACTATTCCCTCAATAATGTCTTTGTGCAGGATAGATGTAGCTGAAGAGTGACAGCTCTGTTACAGAGCCTTTGACAACAAATCTAAGTTATTCTACTTTGCCAGTACACTAACAGTTACAGTGTGTTCTGTAAGCATAAGTTCTCTAAGTCGCATTCCTTAGAAACAAAATTGCTTAAGTAATGTAGTGAGATATTGCTTTATAATGGCAATTGTTACATTCACTCACTTGTCATACATGTTTGGTAGCATTTTCTTAGAGAAGCCGTCATTGACGCAAGTAAAGTAGAAAATGTGGAATGGCCATTCATTGCAGGTCAAAAACTATCTCCACATTTGAACAGAATCTGGATTTTATTTCCATAGCCAAAAGAAGCCTTGAAAAGACCTGAGTTCTTCCTGCACTGTTAGCTGTCATTTGCAAAGGAGACACACATGCTCCTGCTTATGATTTAGTTTGCTGTAAATGTTATCTTGGCATTATGGGTATCAAAGGGTAGTTTGCATCTCTTTAGGCTCAATTTGAAGTATCAGTAGCTAATTTTTCAGTTGGCTTTTGATCTCTCTCCATTCAGCAAGGGTGTTTCCAGCAGGAATGAAAGCTCCTGCTAGCACAGGCTAGAGGTTCCATGCTTAGGTGTTGATCAGGAAATCAGTGAGATAAGGAGGCTAAGGATGGGATAATGTGAATGTATGATGATCATATTGCCCCTATATATTACAATTCCCCATGGCTGACAACTGTCTGCTGTGTTTCATGGTGTAGCTCTGTCATTATGGAGAATTTTTTTACCTGGATGATATTCTTACATATATTAAGGATGACAAAATTCCAGTTACAAGGGGGAAGAGTAGACATGCTGTCTGAATTGTGTGCTGAATGGTGCTGAATGTGGTGTAGAGGTAATAGGAATTCTTGAGTAGGCCAGGAATGAAAGGAGTGAAAATGATGAGATAAAGGATCTAGCAAAAGAACTGAGACTGGGGAGCAGTTTGCTAAATGAAAAAATAGAAGTGAAAAGAGTAAAATGGGAAACTAATAGGAGAAGCAAAGAATTGAGAATTGTAGAATAACAGTATATATAAATTATGTTGAGAGAGGAGAGAATAAAAAAGGAAACTGGGGGTTGTCTAAGAGCAAAAGACATGACAAAAATCAGTCCTAGTGTACCAGAGATTCCAAGGTAAGTAGAACTGGCATAAAACCAGATAATTTTGGCAGTGTGGCTATGTGGTGGCAATCCCTCCTGCCTCCTGCAAGTGTATGGGAGAGAACTCCTGGAGTTTTTCTCTGTGTAATCAGCCAACCATGAATAGCACGCAAGGGGAACAGCAGGACTTCATGGATGCTCTGATGTTGTCTGTCTTACAGACTGTTTTGCTATTCCACAGTTCTCTCAAGTGGTCTGAAATTCACCATAGAGTAACCTGAGTTGGAAATGACCCATGAGGATCATTGAGTCCAACTCGTGACCCTGCAGAGGAGCATTCCCAAGAATCACACAGTGTGCCTGAGAGCATTATCCAAACACTTCATGGACTGAGACAGTGGTGCTGTGCCCACTGCCCTGAGGAGACTTTTCCAGTGCCCAAACACCCTCTGGGTGAAAAATCTTTTCCTAATACCTGACCTAAACCTCCCCTGACTCAGCTTCATGCTGTCTCTTGGGTCATCACTAGCCAAGAAAGTGAAGAAATCACTGCCCATCCCTCTGGTTTCCCTTGTGAGGATGTGATGAGGTGTCTCCCTTCAAGTTTCCTCTTCTCTAGGCTGAACAAGCCAAGTGACCTCAGCTGCTCCTCTTAAGGCTTCCCCTCCAGACCCTTCACCAGCCTTGTAGTCCTCCTCTAGATGCTCTCTAGATAGATTAATGCCTTCTTTATGTATGTAGTGGCTAAATTTATGCAGTTATTCTGAAGCCAGTGACAAATGCAGAAGCCCTCATGGTTCACCATGTTCTGTGATATTTACGCACAGACCTTGTACCTCTCCACACCTCATCTCCAAGGACAGTAGAAGATGGTAGATATTTGAGCTGAAGGAGGATTTCTAATGGCTACAAGCAACTGAAGGCTTGTTTAACCACTGAAAAGCATTCTGGAGCCACGCAGACACTTTTTCAGTGGGGTGCTGTGCCAATTTGCTTTGCTGTCTTTGGACATTTAATGTTCAGTCTGTCACCAGGCTTGAGCAGTGTGACTTCGTGCTGAATAAAGGGCTCTGAACTCCCACTGTGGTGGCTTGATTTAAAGATGGGACTTCTAATGCTTTCTCACTCCAGTGGGAGCTGCTGATAGTGCCACAGATAACTTATTCCACACAACAAATCAGGGATATAAATTATACATTCCTGAAAGGAATGAGCTGATACTCATTTATCACAACAAGCAAAAATCATTATTACCCCACCCAACAAAACATTTATACTTGGAAAATAATTATAAGATGGAATATGCACATTTTGCTATGCAGGGATAGAAGTATGTGCAGGTAGACTCAAGCCAGCACTTCCAAGAACGTGGATTGCTCAACAGCTGCACTATTTTCTTCTGTGTATGACTCTAAAGCATTTTTAGGTAGCACTTCAGTTTCATATGCACATCATTAGCACATGATTTTGTGGTTTGTGACCATATGACATCCCACTGTCATCACTTTTCTTACAGCTTTATCTTGTGTTAATCTTTGTCCCTAACTGATTACTACTGAAAGCAGCAAGAGTCTTTCCACTGGGCTTAATGAGAAATCATTCAGACTGCATGATATAATGGCTGGTGTATCACTGTGTACTTGCTGCTGCACTCATTTCTTAGCTGCTGGGGTCAGAATAGATCCAGTTCCCTTCTGAACTGTTCTGTTTGTCTGGAGTCTATATTGTAGACTCTTCTCGTCTTGTGTCTTGGGTTCACCAAATCAAGAAAACCTGTTTTCTCTGAAACAAAAGTAGAAACAGTCTTCTTTTGAATAACACTGATAAACTCTTTAAGCCAGTAGTTTTAATGGCCTCATAATCATGTATCTCTCTTACACTTTTCAAGTAACATGAGCCAAATAGCTGCTACATACTGTAAAAGCTTACAAAGTTTGTGTATCATCCCAACAATAGAAAAGAGAAAAAAAATAAACCTAATTTGTCTTCTTGTAAAACAGCATACACTGGCTAACACAGCCAGGAAAACCTTTCATCTTTAACACATCATTTAGAAAATTGTGTCAAAAATACACAGGATGTTATTAAAACAAAATGATGTTCAAAATTGGATCCTACAAATGCCCATCTGGAGACACAGTTGGAAGACTTTAATCATCCTAATTGATTTGTTTCACCTGTTTACAGTGTGTTTATAAACTCACATGGGTCAAAATGTAATAATCCCAGATTGTAACAGGAAATTGGAACTTGACAAAGGAAGAGACTGAGTGAAAAATCATAATGGTTGTATGTAAGTGGCTTGTCAACAGGAGATAGCAGAGCATGCTTTTTTCATGAGTACACAGAAGCTATTATTCCCTCAAGACAGAAGCTGGTTTTAAGACTTTGTATTTTGAATCAATTGGTATTTTAAAAACTTAGGGAAGTTGCTAATCCCTGCCCTTGTTTGTGGAAAATTCTCCAAAAGGTAAGCTATATAGAGTAGACTAAAGATGATGGAATGAACTTAGATTTAAAAGGCATTTTTTGTATGACGAAAACCAAATCTCTAACTTTTGTATTCTTTAATCTCTATCTGCAACCTACTAGAGCAAGGCTCCTTCTTTTCTTTAGGGACTGTTTTGTATTAATTTATTTAGTCTGACTTTCTCTGCAGGTAGAGTGGCTGTGGCCATTTCTTTAGGCCTATAACTCACTGTTGAGAAAGACTGGTTTTGATGCCTGGAAGGGTCTGTTGTGCAGTGCTAATGCCATAAAGAAAGTGTGTGACAACATGATAGATAAACACATGGTACATTTGAGAGATCAGTGGACAATATCCCAGTGGTATGACTTGGCCTTGATTTACCCAGAGGAATGTCTGTTGCTCTGGGTGAATGGCTATTTGTGCTTTGAGCAGAGGGAAACACTGAAGTTTTTTGAAATTACGAGTAGCTTCCAATGCCTTGCTTCCAAGTACCTCTTACCTAAAACCAGTAATATTGAAAGTCATCAGGATGGCTGAGCTCTCATAAACAGTGCTTTCTACTTGGGGAGGATCTGGTAACTGACAATGGGCTAGATTTTTATGGGTGTGTAAGTGATTTTACACAATGTATTCTATAGTTATGAATATTGATGGAAAAGGGATAAGAGTTTTCTTTGGTCTGTCTCATAAAATGATAGATTGACTTCCCCTGACAAAAAGGTTTATGTTTCTCCTTTTCTTTTAATATTATCTACCTGGGCTATCAAGGAAGAGTATCACTGTGAAGTCTGTAGAAACAGCTCCAGCTGCATAAAACCACTGTTAGTGTTTACGTTTCTGCCCCTGTCATCTAGGTGGCTTCCTTTTTGTTTCTGCAGTTATCTTGAAATAATTTTATTTTAGGGAAACAAAAATATGTGAAGGATACAACTTTCTCTCCTGGTTGGTAAATTAGTCAGAAAAACATGCATTTAGGCAATAATATTTAAGAAAATAAATAAATAAAACAAACTTCTCTCTGCAAAAAACTCATCACCCCAACCCTTGACTAACTTTTAAAAGCACCAGAGACTACATTGCATAAACCACAGAACATATTTTAATAGTTTTCATTAAATTATTAATAAAAGTATGTATTTAAGGCTAAGACTCTGTCTAAAACTTCTTGTTTGAACATAAGGTTCAAGCTTATTGGATATTTCCTGTCTGGACCAAGAAGTCTGGGGGATTGCTGCTGTTGCAAACATTGCTTATATTTCTTAAGATGCTGGTGTATAAACCTTTTTTTTACAGTACCTTTTGAAAGCAGCTTATTCAATAGAATATTTTTTCAGTACAAAACAAAAAGGAAAAAATAATTGTTATGCATGTATCTTTTTCCCAGACTGCCCCAGCATGTTATTAATAATGTAATTGACATAAATCTTGACCAAAACTGCAAAAGAAATCCTGTTATTTTGCCCAATCACTATGAAATTGTACCATTGCAAGAAAAGGTTTATTTTTCCTAGGCCTCTGCATGCTGAATCCTGTAGCCATTGCATCAAAATGTTCTGCAGAAACTATTTCACCTCTTTACTAAGAGAGAAAGAAAGAGAATTGTCAAATTTTCAAAATATTTTTATATTACCCCCAGATAATAGATAATAGATAGTCTTTAATATTTCAGCTCATGATATTTGAACTTTCTCTCCAGTTCTGAGAACTAGTATTTTTCAGGGGGCAGCCCAGTTACTGGAACCCACAAATAAGATGTGCTTCACCTTCAAATACTCTTTGAGGAAGACAGGAAGATGAGGAAGGGTTTTCCTCTTTGAATTCTATAGTTTGACTGGCAAACTAAGAATAGAAATAATAGTGACAATTTCTAAAGCATATCTTGCATTTTTTCCCTTCAGGATGTGCAGTGACCAAGGCTGATTCTTGAAGTTGTGATTTTCAAGTCATCCATTAGTTTGAAAAAAACCCATTGTATTGCACTTTAGTGTGGTAGTAGGGGTATGGCAGGCAGTGTTTTCTGTAGTTATGTGGCACGGGAGGCTTTAGGAAAAGCCAGCTGACAGTAGAGCGGCATTTCTTTTCACCATTTTTTCTGGTGAAAATATTCTCAGATATAAGGTGGAGATCTCTAGCCTGTGAAGCACAAGAAACCTGAAGAAAAACTCCATCTCCTTTTTTATTTTTCCTGTTCTGATGCTCCTCTCTCTCTCACAAGTCTTCAGTGCAAATTCTCTCTTTTACATGAAAACCATTTACTTTGAGACCTCTGAATCTAAGGGAAAGAGAATGGAAGAGGGGCCAAAGGCTACAGTTCTGTTTGAGCTGAGCTCTGTGCCAGGTCTGGCAGCTGGCTTGGCAGTGCAGGTTGCCTGTCTGTCACTGCTTCAGCCTCCTCCATTCACCAGTGAGCCAAGCACAAAACACTTGGTGCCAAGCTCATGTTCAAGAATGCAAGGACCAATAGACCTTCTTCATGTGCATCTTCTGCTGACACTGCTACCCTATGACCACAACACAGAGTCATGCCCTGTGCACTCCATATCTTACCCTGGTAGAAATGTTTGAGATCATTTTCACACATACACATTTCCCTGTACTTTAGTATTTCGGAGCACACAAGGCAGGTAACAGATATTTAATAATAGATAATGGATCATTTGGAAGGAATATCGGTTTATAATGTTTATGGTACGTGAAGGCCTTGAGCAATTTGTCCCAGGAATGGGAAATCAGGCAGAGACTGATACCAAAATGTATTCTACTGCTAAGATAAGACGTTTTACAGTGTGCCAGCTGCCTACTTCATAATTTCAGTAACATTAATTTATAGGGCTTGTGGTACTATTTTGTGACAATAATAACTGCTCATACAGAATACACATGAAGAGATTGAAGAGCTTAAGTGATATTTTGAGGACGTGTGTATATATGATGAGTTTGGTTTTTATTTTATAAGGTGAATCATGTGTTTATGTCTCATATCTGTCTTCTGTTACAAGCTTGTATCCTAATATACTTTTTCTTGAGTCTGAGTGTGTAGAGGGATTATTAACAGCCATCAGTAACTGAACAGTGTCACAGAAAAAAAGAAAACTGACCCAGTATATGTGTGCCTCTGTAGATATATTAAAAGTGAGAAAATAAGGTGGGAAACTAGAATGACAGGTACTGAATAAGGACATACATATGCATGCTAGAAACTAGGTAATACTAGGGTTCATAAAAAAGAGAGAAGACTGTGCAAGAGGAGAAATAAAACAGAATATTAAATATAAAGTCACATAAAATGAAACAAATGGTTTTTACCTTCAAAGACCAAAAACTTGCCTGCATACTAGAAAGAAAAGAAATGCTAAGATATGAATAGGATTGGCAACTACTCACCATCACTATTAGAATACTTTTAAGTCCAGAGGAGTTGCTTTTATAAAGAGTTAAATTAATTGAGGTGAGAAAATCATTATGGAATTGCAGAGAGAAAAGTAACTGAGAAAGTAATACAGTAAATGTGCTAAAACCAGGAAAAAATGCACAGTACTAAGTGCTCCACTGAAGGCACCTTATTTTGTGCTATATTGCTGTATCTCCAAACTTACACTGTAACCATCAAGTATCTGCAGAGAATTTTTATGCCTACACACAGAACTGGTATAATGAAGCAATCTTTAGACTCAAAATGAATTAGTGGCACACCTGAACCACCTTCTTTGCATCTTGTAGATCTTATAGAAAAGGACAGCATGTCTTCAATGGCTGGGTGGACTAAATTCAGCGTAATGTACTGTCATTTGTATGTCCAGGAACTGTACTGCAGTCACATATTTTACTGCCATGATCATAGCTGGAGTTTAGGATCTTGGATGGACCTTTTAGGATCATGCACTGGTCAGTGACAAGGGCATATTGGCTCCAGAATTATCTCTTACTCAGTTTGTCTTGGACTGTTTACCAGTTTATCCCCATAACATTTCTAAAGGAGCTGTTGCACTGGAAGCAATGGAACTGTGGAATTGTGCAGCACAAGCTACAGAAGCATGCAGGAGTGAATGCCCATGAAACAGCACAGTGTAAAATCTCTGCTGCTTCTGGTGCCTGAAACAACTGCGTTTGAGCTACCTGTGGCATCTCTGCAGTAGACTGCAAAGAGCAAGTTGGAAAAGGAGAAAGCAGGGGGGAAAACCAACAACCCACACCAGGAAGGGATGGTCAGAAGTGTAAATAAACCCACATAAATCTGAGTCTGTGTTCAGTGACCAGGATATCAGGTCTTGGATACTTTCATCCTCTACTCCACGTGCAGTTCACCCGCACTGCAGGAAGTGCCTAGTCCACAAAACTCTGTCAGTCCAGTAATCTCACAGTTCACACAACTTAGAATGTTCTACAGAAACAGATGTGAAAGGAAACATGTACAGTCCATGACCTCTGCTCAGTGATGTCCAGGTTCACAGTCACACATTTATGCTCTATGAACATTTGGATGCTCTAAAGCAACCAGTGGAGCATATCACAACATACTTTTTAGTGAGTTATAACCCATAAACTTTAGTATTTTGGGATGGTAACAATTTCTAAAGGAAAATAATCTGATCCCATAATTTCAGTTCCCTCAGCAGCTTTATCTTAATTTGTAGCTTTTGTTGGTTTAATTTTTTTTTTGATTAAATTAACATGTAAGGATGTTTACTGGGTTAAAATGACTGAACTTTTACAAAAGGTAAATGTGTACCAAAGTTTTAAAATACATCCACCCAGCAGATATTTGCTCTGGAATAGGGCAGTCTGTACATCCAAGGACATGCCTTGGGATTTATTTTGAGTCTTAGGTTTCTTCAACTTGGCAGAATTGTTTAGCAGAGGTAGCCATGGAATGTTTAAAGGCACTGAATGCATCAGGTGTGATTTGGTATAAAAGGAAAAGGAACAGCAGTGAGAATAGGGAAGGAGGGATACACCACTCTTCCATTTATTTCACATGATGCTGCCCGGTACTACAAAGATCTTACCTAAACACAGCTATGGCATTGTTCATTAGGAAGATTTTAATTTATCTTTGGAGACAGGTGAACTTGGGGAATGGCATGGGGGTGCAAACTGTGATTTCTTTAGGGGATTTTCAGATAAGAACTAGATCAGAGTAAGTAACTAGTTATTTACTCCTGAGCCACCAGCATTTTGCATTGCTAAACCGAGGAAAACATTTCCAATATATGTATCTATCCATTGCACTTTAGTCAGTGTGGAACAGAGCTATTTTCTCTCACCCTGGAAATGCAGTATACATTGCTAAGGAACTGAGTATTCATTTTTGTTCCCAGTTTCCTAGCATACATTTAGAAACTGCCAAAGTAGTAAGTACTACATCTCTGTTGATAATTTTGTCAGGAAAAATTAAGATATTACTCAGAGCATCCAAGTAACTGCTCAACTAATGACTTGATGAGCTGCAGCAGTAACTATTAAATGCGCAGCTCGATCTGCTTAAGTACTTCAACTAAAACCCTTTTATGTTTCTGAAAACCTCAAGCTAGATGAGAGTCTTAAGTGAAACCCCAAAAGACAATAAAAGAAATCTGTGCCTGGTCAAAGGCAGTCGCACTGGTGTTGCACTACCTTTTAAATTTTTAATGGGGATTAACAGTTGAGAAGATACATCACTGATAGGAGGAAAGTGCTCTGATTTCCTCATGTCTTCTCCCATCCTCAGAGGAGAAAAGTAAAAGAGTTGCCAAGAATTTCATTTGCTCTTTCATTTCTAGCTTTACAGAACAGAAATGCGTCCAGCTGAGAATGCCACTGAATTAGTGGCAATTAGTAGGGCAAACAGAAGAGTACTATTATGAACTTGTCCACAAGCACAAAAGGCACAACAGTGTTCCCCAATCTTTGTATCTGTAAATGAGAAATAACATTTCAGAAGGTGGACTGAACCTTGTAAAATCTTAGCTACTATCACTTGGAAATACTGCAGTTCTGACAAGTCAATTCAGTAAGATAATGTGATTTGAAGATGTAAAAAGTAATTTAGTGAGTAATTTCAATGCATTGATAAAAGGCATAAAATATCTGAAATACAAATCAATCTGTTTTTCTAAAAAGAAAAAAAAATCAGTAAGTTATATCTCCAGCACAGAAAACATGAAAACAATAATAAAGAAAGAAGCATTTTCCAGGGGGGAGACACAGCAGTCTCTGAAAAACAGAGTCCATCAATGCATCTGTGTAGGAAACCCAGCAACTACATTTCCCCTTTGCCGTATAGACACTACAGCTGTTCTATTCCATTGTTATCAGGAATACAAAGGTAAAGTTTTTTGTGATCTTTTTTCTTTGACAGTCACAAAGCTTTATTTTGCTTCAAGAAATCAGAAAAAAAACCTGAGCACTTTGAAACTATGTTCTTACCAGACTTCCAGATATGCACAGATGGCAATGTAAATAGTCTCATTAGTTAAAATCAGCAGGAACAAAGCATCTCAGAGCTGACTGTGAGAAAAGCTGTTAAAAACAGGGTCTGGAGTGATTTCTGAAGAGGAGGCAAATGCCTCTGCCATCTGCAGAAATACAGAGAAGAGGGAAATTTGAAATCCTCTCCCTTTACACGCAATCTCTACAACTCCTTATCACTATGCATTAGGAGACTGGCTGAGAGATACTGTTCTCACAGTGGGAAGCAAAACCCTGAGTTGCTGTTACAGAGTAAGTATTGAAAGATGGAACACAGAAAGCAGCTGAAGTCAAACAGAGAGAGGAAATGCTTGTTATAAAAGAAAGCAGAATAAAAACAATGGAATACTGAAGAAGAAAGACCAAAGACCAGGAAAAAATATGTGTTAGGGAGAGATCCTAAAGAAGTGCAGAGGAGCACTTGAATGAACGAACTACTGAGATCTTCACCTCTCATCACTATGATTATCATCTCTGTATTTTTATTTTGGCAGAGAATCTGATCTCAATCTCTCACCCCTAAACTTTTCTCTTTTCTCACCTGTCCACAGCGATTGCTGTCATGGAGTAGATGCTGGCGAAGACAGCTGTGATTGGGAAGAAGTTGTGGAAGCGGCAGTAAGCCTCTCCAAAGTACCACTCGCTGTGCAGCGCATAGATGAAGTTGATTAGAGTATTGAAAGCAGCCATGGAGGCATCAGAGAAGGCCAGATTCACCAGGAAGTAATTTGTCACCGTCCTCATGCGCTTGTGAGCCAGGATAATCCAGATGACAATAAGATTTCCAAAAACGGCCACTGCCACCACACCACCGTAAGCCAGAGACCACAGGGCAATGCGCCAAGAAGGCTGTACGAACTGATTGGAGAAGTTGCCTGCTGAGGAGGCTACAGGGGCAGAAGCATTTACAGCTGGTGCTTCCAGAGCCTTTCCCCAGGGATCACCTGCTTCAGCAATGCTCACATTCCACCTGCTGCTCATGTTCCACTTGGCTGTGGGGTCCGAAGTCATCTTGAGTGTTTCTCTCCTCTCTTCCAGGAATGATGTACCTCTCCCACCTCCCTCTCCCAGCCCTCCCAAAACCCCACTAACAGATAAGAAGGGGGAAGTAAGGCAGCACAGCAGGTACTGGGGAGGAGAGCTGTTAGAAGAGATCTTTGGCTATGCTGTTCAAACTGTTAGAAATGCTCTAACAGACACGTCAGGAGAGCTACCTCAGAGTAGACAGTATCCTATTTCTCCTCTGTACAGCCTCCTGCTTTTGATTTTGCTCAAGGAGAAGGGGACTGGGAGCCAAGGCACATTTTATAGGCTTGTGAGTTCCCAGCGTCACGAAGGGAGTGGAGCGATAAGCTCCATCGGCTGGTAAGCTAACACCTCTTTGCCTCTGCTCTCCCTCCCCTTGCATTTCATTCGTTGCCAGCAGCAGGCACTTTCAGGAGCTGTGGAAAGCATCACAGGGAAAATGAATTCTCATCTCGTTTATGTTGAGAGATTTGTTTTATATTGTCTTTCTTAAAGTTTCATTATTGTGCTTCCTTTTTTAAATAGCCTTTTTGCCCTGTATTTGTAGGGCTAATCAGCTGGCTTAGTTGAAATTCCCAGGACTGAGGCTGCCTTTTTATTAAAGCTCTTTCCAGATGAATTTATTCCAGATCAATTCAGAGCTGCTTTTTTTGTTGCTCTATTTTCATTTATTATACACTTTCTTTTAAACCGTTCTGTTACCTACAGATTTAGAATAGTGACTCTTTCAGACAAACAAATACATTCTGCTGCTCTCTAATTTCACTTTTCATTCTGTAATATGTAATTGATATCAAGAAACATTTATAAAGCCTGTTTACTGCATGTTTACTGAAACAGGTATACTGAAACAGTATGCAGCCCATAGGTGTCCCTAGTTATGGGCAAAATATTAGGGGTTTGTTTTATTTGCATCTTTGGAAAAAAATTACTTCAGTTCTTGCTCCTGATTTGCATTTATTTCACACTTAGTGCTGTTATTATTTTGAGCAACCAATATTTTAATATGCAATGATTCCTATAATGGTCGAAAAGGGTAAATGAGGAAATTTAACACTCAATGTTTTCACATCCAAAATCAGTTTTCTTGTTAATATGTTAACAACAGCCGGCATTAGGAATGCAAGGATTGATTGCAAGGGACTTCAATTGACAAACCTTTGTTATTCAATAGGCTGCAGTCTTAAGGGAGAAAATGTCTTTTAGTGCCAATCTTTCATGTTTCAACAATTTAGAGCTACTACTTGTCATCAGCAGAGGTTTCAATTGTATCACAGCAGTGGGAGCTATTCAATGTCCCTATCAGCAATGACACATTCAGTACTTTTTAAACAAAAGCTTCAAACAAAAATCGAATACTCCTGTGTACCACTTCTCCCTGATGTATTTACCCAGTGGAAGCAGTGCCTGCACTTTAATTGTCAGGTCTTCACTGCAGTTTTAATTCAAATGAATGTAATTGTGGCTGTTTCCATATGAGCTTTTACCAATTTACCCCAGCCTGAGCAGCTGCCCATGTCAGGCTTAGAAGCTTTGCTGAAAACCACAGAAGCTCTGCTGTAAATCACCTGGTGCTACAGCACGTCTAGAACCCACCCATGCACTGCAGATGCTTGTAACAGGAAAGTCACTGGAGTTAATCCCACAGTTCCATTTTGAATTCTTAATCTTTGACCTGCCTCTTCTTTCTTCCTCTCCCTAGAGGCGAGTCTGAAGAAAGCCATTGTAGACAATCTCTGACAGTTTGAGAGATGAAAAACTTAAATGGTGGTTCCAAAGAGTCAGGAACAATGACTAGCTATAACAGAGAGTTGGACACTCAACTTTTGATTCCAGCAGCTTCACTCAAGATTTTCATATGGCTGAAAGCCAGAGTACAAACCCAGCCCCGTGCCCTATACCTTTCCACCTTTATGCCCAAACTAGGAACTCCAGACTATCCTTTTACTAAGCTGATGTGTTTTTCACGTTCTCACGCCAGTCGCACAAATGTCCCACAGGCTTCTGTTGCTTCTATCCATCCCTCCCAACCTCAGCTATATTTTTCCTTCATTTCAGCAGAGACAAAGGTACCGTATTTCTAGCACAAAGTACTGACAAGTGTGCAGTAGAGTGCAAACATACAGGAGCAGAGTCCTGTAGAGCACTGTGGCGACTTCCCCTGTATAGGAACATAAAGGATCTGTGTTCAAACCACTTGCTGTAGTTCATGGAATCACATTCTGATCATGTGTAAATTCTGTCTCAGATTTCCCTGAAAAACATGCAATATCCAGTAGTGCTGCAAACTGGGGGCTGGATTTTGAGTTTGAAAGCAGAAGTCTAATTTCTTGTTCTGGAATGAAGCTTGTTCTAACTTTGTCATAAAAAATTGCTTGCCTTTGCATGCCAGGTGTTGAGGAGAGACCATTCCCATGTGTCTTGCCCTAATCATCTGTAGTGCCCCCAAGGGAATTTGTTCTCAATGCATTCTTTGTCACAATGTGAGAAGACAGAACAAGGCAACATCTCTTTATTCTAGCAGAAGTATAGGTAAACTGCGTCCTTGTGACTTACTTTAAACACAAATCGGGAAGCTTTTTGTAGTCTGTGTTTGTGCAATGTCAGCCAGGCCACCAGCACAGGAGTGTCAGCTTTGCAGTGTAGAAATCAGAATGTCATTGATTCTGTCTTCCTCTTCAGAGGCACCCTGAGGAAATAAGCCATCCCTGTAGGGAAATTGTTATACACTATGCTCTTCTCCATCCCCTCTCCCCCATATGAGAGAAGAACTGTGGGGTACCATTAGCATAAAAGGACAACCTAGATTTTTTTATTAGCTCAGTAAGATGGATGGTATCAGCCATGTATTTGGCAGATGAGGTGGCTGAATATCTGGAGTTGTTTTGTTTTGGAAAATGGAAAACTGAACAGCACAGGACAAATGTTGGGCAGCTGGATCAGTCTCCCATGGTGTATATTTATGACACCTTTTGGAGATGACTGTAAAAATTTGCTAGAATATATTCTCTGTGTCGTTCTGGCTTTCATTCTTACTGAAACCACAGAGAAGTAGTTTGGTACAATCAATTGAATCAAAACCAGATTCTCCTACATCTGAAGGACTACAGCAAAAAAAATAGGGTGGTCTGCCTTTATAATATTTTACTTAACTAAGTAAGAAAAGATTTTAGGCAGCCAGTCATTAATTGGATCTTACCTATAGAGGAAATTCACATATATAGTGATGTCAGCTGTGCTTCACCATAAAAATTTGTATTGATTACACGTGTACTGATTGAAGTTTAGTCAGCTGAAGGTAATCAGCATTGAGTTTCTCAAAAAAGTTCCACAATAGCTTTGGTGAAAACATTTGTATTAGTAACTTCTGAGTAGCGTAATCTGCCTGACTGGGATGCACTATATGCAAAGGAGTCGTACAAAAGACAAGTGATAGTAAAAGATTTTAAAATCATAGGAAATTCAGGGAGTTAGAAAGAAAGCTAGGCTTGGCAAACCCTGGAAAAAGTAGGCCCTGGGAAATGTTAGACCTCATGCTTGCTAAGATCATGTGAAACTGCACCTGTGTAGTCAGGATATGATAAATAATACAATTGTTAGATGTGATTAGATATAATTATTGTTTAAAGAATCATGAGAAACTATGTTAGGAGTTTGAGGGGGATCACAAGAAATCCATGCTTGGGTAAAATCAATGCATACAATAGAACAATGTAAGTTTAATATGTAAGTTATATAACAATAGAGTATATAAACACGTTCAGCTCTAAACCAAGTCAGGTCAGATCTGGGTATGTGTACCCCTGACACCCAGAGCTCTTTCATAAAGTACCTTCATATAATCATCCTGTGATTATGTGTTCTTGAACACTAACACAAGGATCTGTGTTTTTTCTCAGACTCTTATAAACTATATAGAGTAACTGTGTTTTCTGTGTTTTCTTCCAGAACTGTTACAGGTATGTGGTTTCTTAGGCTAACTTTTCACCATTCCAGCTTATGTATATTTGCAGTTGGAATGTTTAATTTCTCACTCTTTAAGGCTATTACTCAGTTTTAGAGTGCCTTTCTTCTGGTCATCTGCTATCTGCTATTTCCTGATGGTCATTTGCTCTTTTGCTTTTACACTGACTGCTACTTTGTGCTTGTGTGAAAGCATGTTGTACTTTTAAATTGTGGTTAAACCTGTCACTATTAGCAGCTCCCCAGGTTCACAGAAACACTAGGAAATCTAAAAGATATATCCAAAATGTGAACAGAAAACTAGCTGTGATTGTCTCTACTTCTTCCTTTGTGTTACATAGTTTGAAGCTGTTTTTTCACAGTTCCAACTTAGCTGGCTCCTACTTAGCCAGAGCAGAAGCTAAGCTCCTGACTTAGCATCTTGACTAGAAGGT
The DNA here is from genome assembly GCF_001522545.3 of Parus major. Lineage (NCBI taxonomy): Eukaryota > Metazoa > Chordata > Aves > Passeriformes > Paridae > Parus > Parus major. Next base: position 21,119,627 of record NC_031771.1, read on the forward strand.
AGATTTAGAAGTTATTCTTTTTTTAGCTATTTATGAGATTATGTTTTAATTTACTACAGGTCTCCTGGTGTACGTGAAGTTTTTTGTTGGAAATTGTTCTTCCACTAATTTTTTCTGTGTGCTATGGGAATGAGAGACAGAGAATATCGTTGTTATTGCACAAGTAGGGATTTGTAGTAAAATAGCAGCCTGCACAGTATCTCTATTTAGCATGAGCGATAACTGCATCATTAAGAGGTTTTACAAAGCCTGTCCTCTGTCCTTTCTTTTGTGTATAGAACAGAGGGCATTGTGAAGTTTACATTTGGTTTTGGATTTGCTTGCTTAATTAGGCTTAGCCTAGTAACCTCTTTCCCTGCCTCGTTCCTCCAGTGCCCAGCTGGAAGAAATGATCCTTCAGCAGGAGCTTCTTTTTATTCTTCAGCTTTGATATCTCCCATTCATCAGTCAGTCATGAAAAGGTTTAGGTAGGGAAGCAGAATTTATGCAATTTAAGGATGCTCAGCACTGTCCTATTTATCATGGCTGTGCACTTGCATTGTGCTGCTCTCATAACAGTGCCAAACCACCCAGATTTTGAGCAGTTTGCTTTTATTTGTGTAGCTTAAAACACAGCTAGAAAACTCAGTTTGAACTTGGTTTCTGATAATTGTTTATGAATGCAAAAGTCTTATTCCTGTCACCAACTGCAAATGACTCAGTAGGATATTTAGCAGCTTCACAAGCATACAAATAAGGATGTTGCAGAAAAGGGGAAAGACCAAAACCAGAAATATAGTGTGTGGCTCTTTATCATGGCTAGAGGGGGCCAAAGAGTGAGGAAAATCAGAGCCAAAGAACTGATTAAAGACAGGTTTTCTTCTGGAAATGATGCTGAGATGCAACTCCACTGGAACTATTTTTAGAATAAAGTAAAACTCAATGTGTCTAGAGATGAATTATGAGAAACAAATATTAAGTAGAAATTAAGACTATTTTGAATTTCAGATAATACTTACAAATTATTTTGTATGAGAAAACTTTTTTCTTCCTGGATGAAAGATTTCTTCAGCTATTCAGAGTTCGATCTTCTGATCCTCCTGAAAAGCTAAATTTATGTGTCTTCCATTGTCATCAGCATAGTTGATCCTTCAGTTCCTTAGCTGCTACACACAGGACATGACTGAGGGTGCTAGATTGCTGGCACGGTGAGGTGCCTGTGCCAAAATGTAATTTGAAGGGCACAGTCGTTCTGTGAAAAGTAATTCTTATTCCTTTGCTTTCCTGGTCAGCTAGGGCTTCGAGAGGAAAATACATTATACAAAGTGTGATACTAGCAATTTTTTAGAAGAAATAAAGTGAATTGATTCAAGTGGTTCTTCTACCTGACAGCAGTATATCTGGAGAGGAGGTAAAGCCAAAGTGAAATGGACCATGGTATAATGAACATATTCTTGGGTTATTGTGGTTAGTCTTCTTTCCTGCTATTATTGTTTTCCTCTTTACATTCTTTGTGGCAGCCCTTGACACAAATTAGTGGGGAACTTTCACTGATGCTATTTTTTTTGTCCTAGCTGCTGTGCATTCTCTATTTTCTCTAGTAGAAGACAATTTATTTGCAATTTTAAATCCAGGAACTTCCTTTTCATCTTTCTCCAACCTCTCAAGTGCCTTTCTAATGTCATGGGTAAGATGAATTACCAACTGACTTCTATGTTTGCCCATGTTCTTCTCGTCTTTTAAATTGCTGTAATGACTTTTAAAAAAGTTACATTTAACAACAGAATTATACCTAAGTCAGAATGTGTTTGATTGGATCTTGTAGGTTCAGAACCTACAGCCTTAAAATTAATGGGTAGCTGCTATAGCCACCTGAAAGTGCAAGTCCACCAAAGTCATTTGAAAAGATGCCTACTGGCAAAATCATTTCCTTTGTCTCCTACCAGGCTCTTTCCAGCTATTTGTGTGCTCACAGACATCCAAATTAAGGGGGATTTTATTGGTGATTTTTCTGACTCTTGAAGCTACTTACTCAGTTATATACATGTATATAATAAATTTACATACATACTCTTACATAATAAAATACATATTTTAAGGTCTTGAGTAAGTTAAAAAGGCATGAATGGAACTGCAGTAATTCAGTGCTGAGTAAAATCAGAAAGTAAGATTTTCTGATAGTTTTACCCATGTTATTTATAGAGCATCAGTGACACATCTGTGTTTCACTGTTACCTGAAAAGTAAAACAGATAAGCTTTTTGACTTGTTTTTTAATAACAGGGGATACTATCTTATCATTGTGGTATCAAGAGAATAGTCTATATTTTTTTTCTTTAACTAAAATAAAATTTTTATGGATTGGTCTTCATATAAAGCACTACAGACAATTCACATATTTAAAATACTTTCCAGACAGTATTTCTTAAAAAAAAAAATCTCATCTCCTTCAGAAGACTAATTGGAATGTTTGTATGAAATTGGTTCTGTCAGCACAGAAATAGTTTTTTACTCTTTGTTGTACAAGAAAAAAAAGTAGAAGTACAAATTTACGCATGATGTTACTACATTCTTATGACTTTTGACCAGAAATTGTTTTATGTTCTGAGTGCTAAAGCAGGATTGAAGTAAAGTGGATTTTGTAATTGTTTGTGTGGTAGGCATATGATAATTTAGAAAAGCTGTATCTGCCAATGTGTAATAAATATAGGAGGAAGCCTTTGGCAACGTAGCAAACTTCTATCTTGAAATATATCTGTTTTGCATGGGAAGTAAAGGGTAAAATGAAAATATTTTCAGCTATTCTCTCACACGTGCAAAACCACTTGTGTTCTGTTTTACATTTTGTAATCTGATTTGTGCCCTGTCTTTTTTAGAATCCAGTTTTTTCATCTGAGATAAAAGTAGAAAGGAGATCTGAACTTAGCTTTACCAAATCCTAAACCATGTTGTTGCCTAACTGGTGATAGGTCTTGTCATATCTTGTGCATTTACCTGTGTGACTGTCAGTGGAAAGGAAATGACTGTCAAAACAGATGCACAAGGATTATGGTATTCTTACGACATTTTACCACACATCTTCTATTTCTAAACTATAAAGTTTCTTAAGCCAAAATTTCCGCTAGTTAGTGTTCAGCAAAATAATTAATTTGTCCAAAATCCCATGTGAATCACCTATGTAAACTTTTATGGAGCCTATTACTGAAATTATCATGTCTTAATAAATGATTGTGTCTATCTTTTACTGATGGCTCCTACTTAGCCGTAGCAGAAGCTAAGCTCCTGATTTAGCATCTTGACTAGAAGGTAGTTTAGGTAAACTGAAAGTTTATCTGTTGCAAATGTATTTTTTTGTTCTCCTAATGGAAAACCTCTCAGAATATTTACTGAGTCCTCATAGAGGTATAGTGAACTTTGTTTATTTCTAACTTCAGCACACTTTTATAGGGTCTGACATGGTTAGCATTGCTTAAAAAGCTACTATTGGTTAATACATTTTATTTAACATTCTTTTTCTTATGCACAATGCCATTGTTTTTCTTTATTCTTGCTGTTCCAGGAGAGCTTCAAGGACATTGTCCTTAGAATTGTCACCTGGATTGAAAGCTGGGTTGTGAAGACAGGCTTTGACTAAAATATCATGCCCTTGCTCTGTTAAAATGTTTTCCTACATTCTCCCTAATATTAAGGTTCTGTTTCTCTGTCGTGTGACCTTCCTTCTTCCTTTGGAATTGGAATGAAAGAAAAAGCAACTACTGCCATATCAGTGAAATTCAATTTATGGCTTCAAGAAGTCATTCAGTCTTTTGCACCTTTTCTGCAAACCATTGCACTTATTCCTATTTCTGCTATGACTTCTATTTACAAAGGAGTTCCTATTAATTCGATTTTCTATATTCATGTTGAAAGAGATTATTTAAGTGAGAACAAGAGTTCAAGTGACCTAACCTTTCTCAGTAATTCAGCAAGTTCCAGCGGTATTGTAAGGCAACAGAAAGGAAGGCAATTAATTTTCTAAGGTGAAATGACTTAGGCTAATTTATTTTTTGTGGATATGACATATATCACTAGATGAGTTTTGAACAAGCAGTAGCAAAGAGGGAGGGAGAGGCACGAAAGCAAAATGTAGTAACTAAATATAATTTGTAAAGAATGCATCTTATTAATTTGGCTCCAAGAATTAGCATTTAGATTTATTTAGTGACTAATAACTTTTAAACATCATAGAAGGTACTTAGATTTTTATCATCATGTTCTTTTAAGATTAGTTTTATTAATTCTCAAGTAATCAGCCACTTCTGATCCTCATTGTTGGTTTTGGAACAAGAACCCAACTTTTATGTGGAAGTGATAAAAAATTCAGTAGATAGCCTTGCTACTGCTTTCCTGATCCCAGGTTCAAGGCAGATGGATTGACAGTGTGTCTACACCTGTAATGTATCATTGTGTTAACAGTGATAATATTTGCCCCTCTGGTGATTTCTCATATTAATCTGGCAACAACACTGTTCTCTTTGAAGAATGCCATTTGTTTAGGGCTGACAGCTGGAGCAATATCTTGCTAAAAATGCTTTCTTGCTTTACTGGATTTCTTTTAAAATACATGAACAGCCTTTCCTGTCTAGGTAAACAGCAAAGGAGGAGGCTCACAGCCTGAATTTTTCACACATGTGCACACCACTGTTTACATAAACAAATACAGACAAGGATGTTTTGAAGATGATTTTTGTGTCTTATTGTTGAATAAGATGTTTGACTCCAACAGGTAACAAATGAAAACGAGTTCTATGGAATTATAAACTTACAAACTAAACCTCACTGTAGAAAAACAGATGCAATTACCCTTGCCTGGTGCAGTGGCTCTTGTAAGACAGTAGCTGATAAAAAGACTATAAAAGGAGCTCAAGGAACTGGAATTATAAAAATTAAAATGTAAGTCTTCCTTACCTTTCCTGAGACAGGGAGGAAAAAAAAATATAAATCTTTTGATTATATCTCTTACATTTCCTCCAGGCTATTGTCTAAAAAGAATTTGTTCTCATGTAGCAAGAACTGGAGATTGAAGCTATTTTATAAATATTTTTCTCCTTTAAAAGCAGATGGTGGGTGTTGATAAAATGTTTGTTGTCTCCCTAAATTGTTCAGATAATCTAATTTTATTGAGTAGAATTTGTAGTGGTAGAAATTATGTGTAGAGGTAGCATTTGTAGGCTGAAGAAACTAATTTCTTGTGTCTGACTTCTTGTATTCAGAGTGTTATCTAATGGATTTATTTCCAGATTTATCTGGTGGGAAAAGGGCCCTCCATTTCTCCTGCTGTAGAACACACATTTTCTTTTATGGATGATAAAGATAGGGAAATTTTGGGCTGGTGTACAAATTCCAGCACTGCCCTAATGAAATACTGCTGTCCTCAAAAGGTGAACTAATATTCCATGCTGCAAAGCAGTGTTTTTCCTTCATGTTCTTGTTCCTTACTGAGTAAGTGTGTGGGCTGCCCAAGAAGGAAAAGCAAGGAGCAATTGAAGTCTGAACCTGTGGAAGTAGACAATGACAGCTACTAAAACAAATTTACATTCACTACAAAAAGAGAGATGACTGGAGAGGAGGAATCCAAAGAAAGGACTAAAGGGTAAATGAAAAATCACTGAGTAGCAGATTGGAATAGGTGATTGGAAGGAAAACATTGAAGGTAATTGGAAACTGAACCAAATTGTTTGGGGGATGAGGAAGAGGAGGAAAAACCACTGCTTTTTTCTGTGGTTATATTAGGGCTTGTGTACCAATGAATTTCAATAGGCATCCACAGTGATGGATGCAGTTTTATCTGTCACCACAGAGCAGTCTTGTTTAGGCCGCTGTCTTTCAGCAGCAGAATTTTATTCATCCTCCATTACCACAGTCCAGATGCTTCTCATGTCTCCAGACTTCAGATGAAGGCGTTCAACTTGCAGACTGTGGAAATGGTTTCTTTTGTGAAATACTGCAAAACATTTTGCATGGGGGTGGGGTTTTTATTTTTTGTTTTTTATATTTTTTTTTAAAATCTAAACTTTTGAGAATTTCATCTTGGGGAAGAAAATCTCCAGCTCTGTGTTGTTATTTTTGTCTAGACTGAGGACCAGAGTACATCTTGAAATTTCTCATGTACACTGGAGGCTGATTTTTTTTGCATAGTATACAGCTTGTGGCATCTCTTTACCAGCAGCCCGAAGTCATAATGCCAGGAAATTGTGTTTTGATAATGTGGACATTAAAAAAAGATTTTCTTTATCCAGTTGCAACTCCCTTATCACAACTGCCATTAATCTGTAGCAATCAACTGTGTTTTTCACTGCTGTCACCTCTTGTTTGAAAAGAGCAAACTGTTCTTTTTGTAAAGCTAAGTGCAACCTGGCATTGCAGGTTTATATGATTGACAAATTCATATTCTTATGCTAATCAATGTATGTTGTCACCTTTGTACCGAGCTCTTTACTGTCAGAATGGCTCTTTGTCCCACAGGCTTTGTTTTTTTTTGCAAAATGCTTTGCTAATGCAATTAATCATCTAATCCAGGAAATCATCTCCCAGCACAGAAAACGGACATAATCTTTTCTGCTGTATATACTCTGCATCTTTCATCTATGGTGGAATCATAGACTCAGATACAGCTGGGATGTTTTTTATCATTATAAATTGTTATCAGCCCTAGCTGCAAATCCCATGCTAATATATCTATATCCATATCTCTATATCTCAGCTTTTCTATTTTTACCATTGGCTTCACTGAGCAATTGGTCCAGTGGAAATCTCTCCTTCAATCCTATGATGTTAAGTCTTGAAAAGTACATGTATCCAAAAGTTCTAATTCCAAAATCTGTATATAGTATTTCCTTGTTGGCACAGAATGTGTGATACTAGATTTAGAGATAAAAACCTTCAATTTTAAAAAAAAGGAATCTCAATTAAGTAAATTACTCTCCTGAATTTCTGCTGCAATGAAAATATTATTCAACAGCCATTGAGAATTTCAAATACAATGATGCTGCTGCTGCTGTTTTTTTATCCAGTCAAAGAGGCCTCAGCAATCCCAGGTAAGTACAGGATGACTCTTGAAAGGTGAGCTTCTGGGTGAAGAGCTGGCCACCAGGTCTTTTCCACTACAAATATGGATAAAGCTGAACCCTCTATATGACAATGATCATCTGTAGTTTTCTGTGTCAGAGATACAAAGAACTGAAGAAGTGTATTACAGTCTTTCCGCCAGTGTGCCGTTCAGCTTTTTGTTTTATGGTGTCCTGAGAACTTGCTGAGGAGATCAGATTTGGGGTACCATTCTTAATAGTCATGATGAGACCTAGAAAAAGGGGTTTTATTTATACTTTTGATAGATCCAAAAGCAAATAATATCCAGCTTCAAGAAGATATTACATTTTGTCTCTTAAATTTCTGGCCTGTTAATTTCTTTGGACTTTTCTTAATACTGTTGTTTATAAAACTCAAGGAATAGCCATTTTCTATATTCTCCAAACCCTGTTAAGATGTATTAGATGTGTTTCTTTTGCAAGTAGAGGATTTATAATATTTTTAAACTTTCCCAATTGTAAATGACACCGTTAGTCTCATTTCTGTTAAATATTGTTGCCTTTATCTGCAAATCTAGTAGTTACTCGTATGTTTTTTCTGAGTATTTATAGTTGCATTTTATATTAATAGAGCAGTATAATTGTGTTTTGTTCTTTATACCCTTTCTGGTAGTTAATATGTGAATTTCATTGCTATAAGCCAATACTTTCTAAAAGTCAAGCAGCCATTTAAAGCCTAACGTGGTGGGCCCATGGCCACAGGAAAAAGCTGCTTATTCTGTGAAAGTTGTTACTGACTCTTTTGGTAGTAAAAGCTCTTAGAAATAACGTGTTGTTGTTTGCAGGATTTAAAAATTCTTTCATTAAAATAAAGGTAAAAATAAAATCTCACAGAAGGCAATTTGAAGAACTGCAAACATACCATGAGAAACCAGAATGCAAATGAGAAGGATTTTCACTGGACCACTTTTGCCTTCAAAAGATCAGAAAACTTCTGGATTCTTGGTATCATTATTCTTGTGTTAAGGAATTGCAAAGGATGGTTGTCCAGAGAAAGAGAGAGAGAAAAGGAGTCTGGCTGTAGAAATCTTTGAAGCAGCCATCCCTTGGTAGAGGTTATAGATTAAGATAAGTGAGACACAGGAATTGCCCTGGTAGAAGGCTGGGGTGCCTAAATTTCTTTTAGAATTATCTATGTATCAGCTAATGAATAGGGAATGGCAGGTTTTTGTTGTACGATGAGTCAGTCATTTATAACTGAGGCAGTAACAGGACTTCACCTGTTTGCTTTTTCTTGGATTATTAAGAGAAAATATAGGCATTCTTGTAGGACTTTTTTTTAAAAAAAGGAACATCAATAGATTGTCAAAACCTAGAGAAATATCACTATTACAGGCTTTTTTACAGTGTGTTAAAATAAGATGATTTCTTCTAAGTCCTAAGATTTTTCGTTGGGCTGAATTTTTCAATTAGATTCTTAGTAGGCCTTAGCTAGCAATTTTAGCAGTGCCTTTCAGAATTATAGAAAGCACAAAATGTAGAAGAAAACTACTGAATAATCATAGAATGGCTTGGGTTGGAAGGGATCCTAAAGATCATCTAGTGCCATCCTCCCACCGTGGGCAGGGACGCCTTCTATTTGACCAGGTGGCTCAAAGCCCCATCCAGCCAGGCCTTGAACACTGCCAGGGGTGGGGTGTCTGCAACCTTTTCTTGGGCAACCTTTTCCAGTTCTCCATCACCTTCACATTAAGAGGTTTCTTCTTAGTATCCAATCTAAACCTACACTCTTAGTTTGAAGGCATTCCCTCTTATGGAATGCTCTAGCTAGAAGTCTGCCTTGAACTTTCCTATAAGCCCTTTTTAAGTACTTGAAGGCTTCTATAAGGTATCCCTGGAGCCTTCTCCAGGCTGAACAACCCCAAGTCTCAGCCTTTTGTTGGTAGTTTAAAGTTTCTGGAGGTTGATCATAATGAGTAAAATGCTAAATGATGAGTAAAATGTAATTCTTCTATAAGGAATATGCATTACGGTCGATGAAAAGCAAGCAACAGCTTCAAGTATTAAGTCTCCAGACTGGTAGGACAATGGATTAGAAATGGATAAATGTACCTAACTGCAAACTCTGGAGGTATTTGCAAGATGGGTAGATGTGGCACTCAGGGACATAGCTTAGTGGTGCTGGGTTAAGAGTTGGATTTGACATTAGATATTATACACCATCAAACTTTATGATTCTATGGTAATCAGGCTGCTTGATTAATTTAATCTTTTAATCTGCCTTGTACCTGAAAAACAAAGTCTGTGCCAGAAACACCTTGACTGACTAACTGTTGTTCTCTTGGGATAAGAATCTAAAAATTTCACTGACAAGAGAAAATTGAAGACAGCCTAAATGACAAGGTGAAAAAATAGCATTTGCTTCAGAAGGGCAGGAGGCTGTTTACATTTGTCTGTCATACCTAATTCTTAAAGGTCAGTACAGTTTCTTTTTTAAGAAAACAATCAATTAAGTAATACAGCAATAAGACATCAAACACTGTAAAAAATATATACTGTCATTGAAGAAGAATGCTGACATTTTGCAAGAGATGTTGGGGGAGTCAATGGAAAACACTGAAGAGGGAAAATTATGTATTTTCAAACATTAATAAGTGTTAGTGATATTTTCAGGAGAGTGACAGCATTTGCAGTTCAGTAATGGCATTCATTTCAGACATTTGGGTCTGAATTTTGATTTAGCAGCTGACGTGAGCCCTTTATCAGCCCTGCTAGTCTGGGGAAGCTAACAAAACTGTGTAAGGAATTGCTCAGGAGCTCTTTTTTGCATGTGAGCCTGGAATTAACAAAATCATTAGCAGTTATTCAGATAATCTCAAAAGCATCTAAATTGAGGTACAAAGTCTTCTTGGAAGAGAGTATTGCCTTTTTGGTGAGGAAATGGTCTGGTTTTGTTAGTCTGTTTTTACACCTTGGAAAAACACACCCTAGTCATTCCTTTCAAAGCCTCTGATACGGACATCTGTGAATAAATTGTGCAGTGTTGGGAGGGTTCCCCATTGATCTAATAATGGCTTGTGTGTGGCACTTCCTTGCTGAAGGCCACACTTCCAGCTCTTTGAAGACACTTGTAAGATTGGTGCTAATTAGAGAGAAGGAGAGCTGGGGAAATGTAAAGGTGCTAGGCTTGAGGAAGAAGCAGCTGATGGATATATAGCAGCACAAATGACAGAGCTCACTGTGTAGCTACTGTCCACTAAAGCAAGCCTCTGGAAAAGTAGCAGAATTAATTTCAAAGAAGGATCATCCACCACCAAACTCTTATAAATAATAAGTAAAAAAATAATAAAAGTTAAACTTTTATTAAATGTCAGTCTAGCTACTTATTCTCCTTTGTAAAAGCTGGCAATATTTTTTTTCTCTAAATATGAATGTTTTGAAAATAGCTGCCTGAGAGAAGTGAGAAACATAGAGCAGAAACATCCTGTTTTGTTGTTAATAAAGATTACCATGGTGTCTAATTGGCTGTGCTTGGAGATGGACGGGCCATCTAGGACAGCAACAGCATTCTGAATGAAGAAGAGCCACCTTTCACAAAGCCTCCCATTGTTTGTCCTTTGATGCTGTTTAAATGCAACAACTCTAGTTCATAGGAAGATTTTTTGAAAAGGGGTAAGACAGCCTGTCTTTTAAATGGTTCACTTCTGCAGCTGAAGCAGAAAAATAAACTTGTAAACAGTAATTCACAGTAATTTTCTGAATGATTTTCTGGCAGGGATTTATGGTAGAAGCATGTGAAAGTGAAAGCATGGCATAAGGTTAAAGAAAATACCTCTAGGTTGTGTTCTTCAGGCATTTATCTAATAATCATTTCCTTTTGGATGCTTGTTTTGTAATGTAAATGACTAATGTTTATAAAGCTTTTTGGAAAATACAAATATAAACAGCATGCAAGTGCTCACTGTTATTATTACACATGAATCATTGTATTAACAAAAGCAATGACTTGTCTCAGGCATGGACCCAATCCATCTCACACTGGGTTTGATAGGATGCATTTCCTTTAGGCTAATGAGGAGGCCCAAGTAGTTGACTTTTTCACATCATTTATGGAGGAAAACAAATTCTTTTTCCCAACATAGAGACTCTAATAGAAATCCTGCGAGTTTTTTTCTTTATGCGTAATAGTGATTCCCATAAACATGAATTGTTCAAATGCTACAAAATAGTATTGAAAAAACAGCTGAAAGGCAAGGCTTTCCAGTACAGAGGAATAGCTTGGGAGTGACAATGTGTCCTCAAAGGTAAATTCATCAGCCAGTTCACACTGTTGTTTCCGAATCTTGAAATGATAGTTTTGACAGCCATTGCTTCTTGACAGAGGCTAAATAGGAATCCCTGCAATTTGGGACTTTTGGTTACAATTTCTTACCTATCTCCACTTCCAATTCTGCTTAAAGGGTAGCATATGGAGCCTGTATCACCCCATTTCCCAGCTATTCCTGTTGTGAGAGAAACTGCTATGGAAACTTACTCTAACAGAGCTTTGTTTCTTGTCTCTTCTCCCAGCTGCTGTAATAGTACAGAACAGGCTGTAACACAGAACCATCTTCAGCATCATGACTCAAGAAAATTTTAATACATGCTGGAAATGAGTGAAAATGGACCACTGAAGAAATATTTAAGGAGACTGACATTAACAAAGAGAAAAGTACTAAGATCTTAAATTGTCCATTTTACTCACACTGCCTGGAGTACCTATTGATAGTGTAAGTCCAGTTGGACATTACTTGTATAGGTTTTTTGGTTTTGGTTTTTTTACCATTTCCTTTCATCAATTTCTCCTCCTGTCTTTTCATTTGTCTTTGTTCCCTGATTTCAAGATTTCATTTCCTTTCATGAAAGGAAATGATTCATTTCATGATAGGAAGTGAAATCTTGCCATTTAAATGCGGACCAATTCAGCAAGGTTCAGTCAATTTTCCTGCGCTTCATGTCACTCTTTTCCCTTTTATTGTTTTCACTTTGGTGAGAATTTTTTTCTTTTCCCAGAATTTCCTTTTATCAGTTTCTTCTGTCTTCCTGACTTCAAGATTTCAGTGAATATAATTTGGCAAGTATGGGTCCTTTTCACTGAACCTCATTTCATTGCAATCCATTTGGTTGTTGTCAACTTCTTTTCAAAATTTTCTTCTTTTTTTCTTTTTTAAATTGCATTTTATTTCATCATATCTCCTTTCCAGAGTTTTTGTTAGACTTTAATCTCTGATTTCAAGATTTCATTTCCTTTCATGAAAGGAAAGCCTTCATTTCATGAAAGGAAGTGACATCTTGAGATTTCAATGAGAGTCAATTTAGCATGGTTCCATCCACTTCACTGCTCCTCATTTCATCACAATTGATTTCATTTTAGTCACTTTGTTTCAGAATTTTTGTCACCCCACACTTAATGTTTGATAAAAATCCACTGCTTTAAAGAGGCTTTTTAAGGTGTTGCATTCTGGCTGCACTGGCATCTCTTGTGATTGTTTTACCAAAGCTAGCATAGTGCCCCTCTGACTTTAGCAGTCTGTTACGTGCAACAACTTTTTATTGAGGTTTGCTAGATATCACTGTGCTATGTAATTTCCTTCTTCCTCTGTAATTTTCTTAGCAGACATTATTTTTCCTGTGTAGATATGCCATCAATCGGATGTCTCTTAGTTCCAGCATTTTTAGTATTCATATACAGGAAAGTTCAGTAGCAGTAATTCAGTCCCATGTCAAAATTACTCAAAATGGCTGTGACCTAGGCTTGTGCTTCAGGAGAATGAGGTGTCTTTTTCCCCCATGGTGTTACTGTACAAAAGTATTAAAAATACTCAGTTGCCTGTTTTACTCAAGTACAACAATATCAATGAGCATCAGAGCCTTTCTGTGAAACTTGTTGTGCTGAACAGGAGATTTGGGCATGTGGCACAGAGCTGTGGGCTGAGCAAAGAATCTTTGTGTGCACATGGGAACATTTGCCTTGCTTGTCTGAAGTTACTTATCTGACATGTTTCGTCATGTAGAGCGTTGAAGTCTGTCCCTTGCTCACCTTTCTTGTACCATTGTTGCCTGGAACAGCCCCGTGCTAGAATACAATGGGGAGGCCAGACAGAAACATCAGCTTGGAAAACTCAGACCTAGGCTGGTGGCAATGGTGATAGAAATTTTATTTTAACTTGTATTGTACAGTTCATTTATCTCTCCTCAGGCCTCTCTCCACATCTCTGTACATGCCATGAAAGGCATAAAATTCCAATTATGAGATCCATACAGTATCTGAATCCACTTCTAGCTCTATTATTTGTGAAGCCTAGTTTTTACTTCACTTTGCTCTGAACAAAGATCATGGAAAAACACTAAACCCCCTTAATTTCTGGACCATAAAAAACTTGACACTGAATATATAGGGCTTTATATTTTTGTAACTTAATCCACAGAAAATTGCAGGAAATTGAAGTAAAGCCTCTTTTTTTTTTTTTTTAAGTATGCATTTTTAAAGTTATAATGATTTCTTGTAGACTAAAGATATTTGCAATTCACTGTACATTTAAAGAATTCTTACAATTTTTTAGAATATAGAATCAACATTTTTGAAAAGAAGGATATTTTCTGGAATAGCAGCTATCCACATATGTGTCCAGTCAAGATAACAGGACCTTAGAATTTTAGCAGTCATTGATTGCTTGGGCAGTGTTTTTGCTCCCTTTCATGTTCAAGATAAAAATTTTCAGAAGATACATTTGTATTTAAAGAAAAGAGCTTGTGTCTTGCATTTGAAGCCACACATTACAGGATATCACAGGATCAAATGGAAACTGCATTTCTGTCTCCACAGATACATAATTAGTAAGGAACAGAGGGCAGTGCAGAAAAGCAATGAGTTAAATTATTGGACAGAAAAAATAATATTTAATATTTGATAACTAATGCAAATGAAGTCATGCTGATCTGCCAACTATGACAACCATCAATAGCTGTAGAAATTATAAATAAAATTTCCTGGTTTAAGTTAGAGTCAAAGAATGATTTATGAAGCTCTTTTTCTACAAGGGGATGAAATGATGGTAGCTGTTCACCTTGTTTCAGCCATGCTGTGGTTATAAGTTATCAAATACATTGTTAGAATCTGCCCTTATTTCAGCCAAAGGTGATCACTTGTGTTTAGTTTGTTGGGTGGGGATCTGTGCAAACACAACTTACAGAACTACTTGCAGAAATTTTTATAAGATTTGTCTAGAGAAACACAGCTAACAACAAATACTGCGGCAGGATTTAGAAACATGGAGTGAAAGTGGAACCAACAATAAAATACCTTTTGATAATTTACGAAATAAACATAATTTAAATTAATTTCCATCCCCTGTCATGTTGGCCAATGGAAACAGCACAGTGTGTTGCGATTACGGCTGAAGTGACAGGTTTTCACAGCTTTCATTCCTTGAGTTGATTGGCTTAGAAGCTCCTGGTAAATAGGAGCTTGAAAAAGGAACAGGGAACTTGAAGCACAGCACAAGACAGCTGTCAGTGCTGCTAAGGAGTTAAAGAATCACAGCCTGGAGATAACTCAGAGGTGCTACCTTATGCGTCCTACTTAACCCTTGGCACCAATCCACTCTCTACACCACACAGCCTTGTGAGCAGCTATAAGGGTGGATGGAAGATGGTTGTGAGGGATAAGTGAAAAGAAAAATAGCTGCAATCAGTGGTCTTCTGATTCCTGAGTGCCCTACTAAGCTCTTGAGAATACACAGTCATAATAAGACCTAGTTTCTTTTCTGTTCAGTACCATTTTTCATGTAGTTCCTTTGGAATGAACTACAGCAGAATAACTATCTGTTAATTTGCATTCAGCTCTTATTCTGGCAAAGATCAAGATGAGTTTTTCTGCTTTTGTCAGCAGAAGCCTTGATAGGTCATTGGTTCCACTCCAGAGGTAAGAAATAGTAATGACTCCAATGGAAAAGGGTGAGCATTGTAAGAGCTGCCAGGGAAGTAAATGGGCATCAGCTAAGCAATTTGGTGCTCAAGAAGAGGGGCAAGAGTATAAGCAGTCCACATTTAGCAAGTATGTAAGAATAGAGTGGCCCCAAATTCATTGCCTAGGCAGAGCTAGGAGCCCAGTGTAGTGCTGAAAACTTCACCACTTGCAGTTACTTCTCTTTGACACTTTTCTTGGTCTATGCTCAGTATCAAAGCTGTACTACAAAAAAAAAAAGAAATTTAAATTAACATTATTCCTGATGTATTGTGTTAAAAGAGTTACATCAGTGCCATCTCTTTATGTGTCTTAGTTTCCTTTCAAGGGAGAGCATGGAGGCTGTATTGTAACAATTCCTAGAATAGAGTGTGATGTGCACTGTAGTGCCATCCCTGCTGCAGACAGAAGTCATTCTCTGCATGAACTAAATGCTCACATGCACTAGCTGTTTTTGTCTAATGGCTACACAGTGCTTGAAGATTTTGTCTCTTAAAGAGAAAAACTAAGTGAAATTTAAATATAATTTATTAACTGAATCCTTTTTATTCTACAGATTTTTCTGCAAAAATTGCACCAGAAGTATCTCCTTTCTGGTGCTGAGACCTTTCTGTTCAGTTTACTTTATAATATCTTGTTATTATATTAATGATGATTAGTTATGGTTTTTATTATTAAGAAAATACTGAATGTAGATATTTCCTGAATGAGAACATTTTTATTTTCCATTCAGAGAGTATCTGAATTCAATTTATCCCTTCTCACCTTTTGGGTGCTGTAAAAATTTAATTGGTCTCTTAATTTATGTGTGCATCTGAGTTTTATTTACCATTTTTGAAGGGTTGAATGTAATAGATGGTGAGCTTTTTAAAAAGAGCATGTCTGGTAATTTCTACAATGCTTTGATATTGAATTGACTAGATTTAGAAGTAGTTTCAGTAAAAAAAGGCACTGCATTTGTAGTGCTCTTTATACTAGTAAAGATAAGGTGGTTATCTCATCTGCTTCTCCAGCTGGGAAGATTAGGAGACTCCTATGTAACTAATCCAAAATTACTGCCAGTGTGATTTTAAAGATTTCTTGTGCATTTCCACAACAATTATTACAAGGGTCAATAAAAACAACTACATTATGCAAATATCATTTGCACCAAATGCAAATGTGATTTGTGGTTAAAAATACAAATAGGTCTAGAAAGTTGTTAGTAAGAGCAGAGGGGGAATAAAATTAATTCTAAGAGATATAGGTGTGGAGTTTTGTGTAGGAATTATACAACTACCTTAGAACTTCAGAGAGGTAACCTTTTCTACTTGGATCTACAACCCAATATTATCCTGAGAGCTAAACAATGTTTCTAATTTCTAATTCTGTGACAGAATTTATGCTTTTCAGTCAGTCTCATTGTTGTTAATGCTGACCATGTACTAGCCAGCTGGCTAAGAGGCCTAATCTACACAGTGTGCAATTGCTGTGAAATCTTGTATCTTGGTGGGAGCTGTAGTGAATTGAGCCTGTCTCCAGCTTCCTAAAAATCTGGATCATGATGCTGCTCTGGACTTCCATCCTTCTGTTGAAACTGGGCCGGTATCCACTAAAGGGCTGAAGAAGAAGCAAAGTTGGAGCAGGGTGGGCTTGTGAGAGATAAGAGCCCCTGTTTGAATGATCTGTGTCACACACATCAGGGTTCATCTCTGCATTTCATTCAATGCTCAATTTAATATGTATCACAGGAACTAGTGTTGCTTGGAATGGAAGAGGTTGCAATGCAACAGGTTAGTGTCTTAGTATATGTTGAGGTCATGAAAGAGAATGGTCAGCCCTGGAGATATTGAATATATATTTTGGTATTTGGAGAATACGCCTTTTGAAGCGTTTGCTCCCTAGGACCGGAACATGATTGAGCAGGAGGGAAAACATGTGATAAGATTTGATAAAACACCTACTTACAATAAATATTTCTGTGCAAAGCTGAGGACTGGTGTCCTAGAAAGTGATGTGGATGTGCATCATTTCTTCTGACACCTTCTTGTGTCTTATGTGTGTTCTTAATGAATTACTGTGCATGATCACTACCTTGAAGACAAAAAGGATTTTGAAGAATTCATAAATTCCCATTCATAAATTACACTGCTCACCTTGTATTTGCCATGCTGCCTATGTGTAAGAACTAGTTTGTTGTTAGAACTGCTTTCAAATCAAGAAAGTTAGTTTATGTCTTGTTTTATTCCATGTAATTCCAACTGCAGACAGTAATTCTTTGTATGTGACCATTGAGAGGAGTAAGTCTTTACCACCCTTGACAACCCCTGAAAGACTAGCAGCAATTTCTGACGTTTCATGCATTACCAGATATTTAGGTTTGATAACTGATTTTAAACAAACAAAAATATTTTTTTAAAATAAATGAGTTTGTGTTACAATAGGAAAGAAAAAATTAGTGCCTTTACTCAGTAATCCTTTTCCCCCCCTTCTTCTGGCCTGGTGTGTAGCAGCACTAGGGATTTTTCTTTCCTTTAAGTAAGCATACAACTGAACCCTTGCAAGTGTCAAGACTGAAGCATTTCATACACAGAACAATTCCTCCAAAGGTGTCACTTGCTGAAGATCTTGAAACATTTTTACATGGTTGTTCCTGAAATAAACTAACACCACTACCTTCAAGAGAGAGAAAAAAGTTTTTTTATGAAAAAAATTTTGGCCTCACTCAGAGTTCAAATAAACTACAGTTTCAATTCAATCATCAGTCCATGACACTAACACTACTTATGTATTTGTGCCTTTAAGGCTTCAAGGACCAAAGCAATCTTTGGATCTAAAACGGACCTGATATAAGGGGGGAAATTGACAGTGGTTGACAGGTGGCCCAGAGAGACTGTGAAAGAATGAAATTTTGATGCTTGTACTTTCTTTGAGTATTCTCCCAAACTTTCTGTCTTTAACACTCTACAGCTGCATGCATTGCTGTTCTGAGATTTAACAAGTGTAGTTAGGAAGATACAGCACTCATTTGTGGAAAGAAAGAACAATTTAAAATTGGACAAAGAAAAGGATAAATTAAAATTAATTAGGATGCTGACACTTACTTTCTGAAGGAAATGAAATTAAGTAAAAGATGCTTTGATGTTTTAGCTGGGAGGAATCAGTGCTAATAGTCTTTACTTGAGTAATTATGCAATAGAAAACTCCTGCTGTGATCAGTATTTATTAGATGTTAATATTTTGGTAATATTCCATATTGCTGTTAAAATCTAATTGGTAGTACTTTTATAAATACAGCCAAAAGCATGTTCAAAGGGTGATGTTAACTGATGTTTCCCAATGAGCCATTTACAAGGTTTTTTTTTTGCTTTCTAAGTATGTTTCAGCCTTTTGCTGTTCCTTGTAATGCTTTGAAAAAAACTGCCTAAATTTTTACTGGCACTATTCACTCTTTTTTTATTATTTTTTTTTATTATTATTATTATTTTTTAATTTTTATTTCCTTATATCCAGTAGGCCAGATGGAAGAGTTGTGATTAACTGGTCTGTCCTTTTTTTCAGAGTATCTCAAACGACAGAGTTGTACCCAGGAATTCAAGAAAGGAGATGAGCTCCCTCCAAGACAGGACCAGATGTTTTTGAAAAATATTGTTTCACTCCAATAACTCCAAGTCTAACTTCATCCTCTGGTAACCTACTACAGATATTTGTTCCCTTGACCACTCCTATTGGTGGTCCCATTACCTAGTTATAGCCTCTCAAAAGAGTCTGTTCCTGTCTTCCAGTCAGGATTGCAATTTGTAGTATCCTCTACCAACAGTAATCTGTAAGATTGTTAAATCCACAACATCCCTTTTAATGTCCCTCCTTTTGTCCTTGCTTTTGTTCCCTGCCTGATCAAACTGTTCCCTCTTTTATTGCCATTCTCAAAGCCTATGCACAGTCTTTAAAACATTTTAGTGATTTTAGTCCTTTCAGACTGAAATCCTTGATTCTTCTCTGCCTTGTAGACTGATTTCCATCTGTCCAATTGCCTCTTCTACTTGTATGGCTTATTTGCATTATGTTGTTTCCTATATGAGAAACGAGAGCTTTCTTCTCATCATTCTATCATCAGTCTTGGTAATTTGATGCAGCCAGGAGTAACACCTGAAAAGTTCTGGGACAATATTTGGATACATTTGTTGTCAAATTCAGCCAAGTGTTCAAGGAGCATGTGGGACCTGTGGCCCTGAGGAGCTATAGCAAGGTTCAAATGCTGCTGAATTTCACAGCATTGCTCTGCATCATGACATCCAAGTGATCTTTAGTAAACAGCTTAGGCAAAATGACATATTTTCCAAAGCCATCTTCTGCAGAACATATGAAAATTTCCCCTGTGCACCCTGCAACTCTCAAAATCATTATGAAAGTTTCTATGAAAATAATCTAACTTTGCTAGCGAGGACATAGAATTGTTTAGGTTGGAAAAGACCTCTAAGATCATTTAATCTAACCCTTTAACCAGACCTTCCAGGTCCACCACTAAACCATGTCCCTAAGCCCCATATCTGCATATCTCCTATATGCCCCTTCAGCTTTTTTTGTCTTTTAAAGTTGTAGCCACTGAAAGAAAATAGACTTAGAGGTACAGGAGTAGTATTATAAATTCTGCTTGAATTAATGATCTAGTTCATTGAAAAAAAAGAAAAAAATCTTATTTCTTTAAATAACTAGAATATCACTTTTCTATGAGGGCTCTTAACCTGCTCTCTTGGCAGATCTCCCATGACTGGGCTATTTCTTGACTTTGGTAGCTCACTATGTTGAGACCATTGTCTATTAACTTAGTTATATTTTGAAATCATGCTCTGAAGTTCAAATCCCTTAGAAAGGGAAAAGAATATTTTTTTGCCATTGAAAGTAGATGCAGGGGTTTGGAAAGAACAACTAGTTCTTTATAACAATTTCACATCACAAGTCAGACCATATATAGGTGTAAAAAATTTAAAAAATAAGCTGTATTAATTTAATGTACAGCATTAGTGATCACTTCATCCACATGTGTATTAATCACTGACTTCAAGATGAGTGTATTATATGGGATTAGCAGCTATTTTCCAAACATTTTTGCCTTTTCTGTAGCACTGAACTCAGTCATGCCTCCTTTTCCATCAACATGGGATAAATAGATAGTGTAGCCCCATGTGACAGACTGAAAGCTAAGGGATCTGAAAACATTAACTTCAGTTTGAGAAATTAAGTGCTGGGATCCCACTTTTTCTGCCATTTAAGAAACTTAATTAAAAGAAATTTAAGACTTCAACCCTACATCACTGTTCACACATCCAAAAAGAATAAGGCCTTTTTGTGTAAAAATTAATTGGGCAGCAGGGATTTCCCCATGACCTTAAAATCCCTGCACTTCTTCTGCCTCCCAATAGCCAAACAGGCTGGAGTTAGAGCTACAGAACTGAGTCAGAGCTAGGAGGTTAGTGCACAGGAATATGGTTTAGGAGTTTCAAGATGTAGGGCTCTTGCTTCAGGAATTAGTGAAAAGAATTGGATTGAGTGACTAGTGTAGAGTGTAGGGTTAGAGATGAGGGTTGAGGACTAACTGAAGTGGTCTGAAGTCACCCTTTTGCCATGATGAGTCAATCTCCATGATTTTTTTCTCATACACTGAATCATCAATTTGATGCTCTGAAGGGACCTGAGGACTTCTGAGCTATCAAGAGTGAGGAGAACCTTTTTACACAAAATTCCCTGTAGATAATTCTTCTTTGTGTGAACATCCACTCTGAAAATAGAAAGAGGTTTTATATGACTACGTACAAATGAGGAAATCAGGTATTGGAAGACAGTGGATTCTGGTACATGGGATCAAAACTGACAAGAAAATTAATTGATTTATGGGTGTTAGTGGGTTCCCTTCCACCAAACAGGTTGACTGAATCAGTGTGCCAGGAAAGAAGAGAGCTCAGATGGATGGACATCAGTCAGCTGGTATGTGTCTGATCCAAGAGTGCACGAATCAAATGGTTCATCCTAGGAGAGGAAGGGAAGGACTAGGTATACAATAGAGATGAGAAAGGGGAAAGAGTAGCTGATAACATTATTACAATTACAACAGAATTTTAAAGTATTGTCATGAAATGGGTTCATAGCCACACAGGTCACCTACTATGGTTCAATTCTGTTTTGTATCAGTTTATTAGTTAGGAGATAAATGTGAAATTGCATTTCATTTGCAATTGATGCTTAAGGCTATTAGTCAAT
The DNA here is from genome assembly GCF_001522545.3 of Parus major. NCBI lineage: Eukaryota > Metazoa > Chordata > Aves > Passeriformes > Paridae > Parus > Parus major. The sequence goes on from NC_031771.1 coordinate 21,140,914, forward strand.
AGTAGGTATTGATTCAACTAAATCAGCTTTAAGGCTGATTTAGGTTTAGTTGGTCTAACATTTAGGCATAGGCAAGATATTTCAAGATCTAGACAGGAATGATACTATACCCTCTATAAATTTTCTGTGGTACTGATTTTCAGTGTGTTTCAGCATGTGAAAAATATCATAGGATATGTCTAATGTTCTTCTGTAAACCAGAAATAACCATTGTTTTGCATCTTTTCATAAATAGGATTGTACTTTGCCAATAGAAATTCTATTACTTCTTGATAAAAATATGAAAGATGGAGAGAAGGTAGGGATAAAAATAAATTCACTGCTTGGTATTTTATTGAAATTCCTATAAAATCTTAGCTGAAACTGAGTATGAAGTGGCTTGAATAGAGCTACAATAATAAGCCAGCCAGAACAGTTAATACAACAGGCAACTAGTAACATCAGTCTGTCTGGAAATTAGTATTTGGAAGAGTTTTATTAAATGTCTCCTTATGTAAGCACTCAGTGAGGGTATTGATAATAATTTAATGAAATCTGAAGATAGTAGTGAAATTATGAAAGAGGTGCTCACAGTAGCTGAAGCAGATAATAAAATATTAATTTTAAGAAAATACAAATTTATAACATAAGAAAATAAAAAGGTGAATGTTGGCAAAAACAAAAGAGGAGGTAGTTTATATAGCTGTGATGGACCTCAGCAATGACTTACAAAAACTCACATATGCAAAGACTCACATGAAAAGCAGTTTAACAAAGGAGATCTCAGGTGACAGAAATGTGGTAGAAAACAATGATGGCTTACAGTGATGCTGCAAGGATAACCCCTTCAAAACTGACTTGCTGTGCAACAGCATCTAAGGTAGGAAACTCTTTTTATGGCACTGAGGTGACAACTTAGAACAAGTTATTATCCGAGAAATAACAAAACATAGGCATTTCAAAGACTGGAAACCATCCTGTGCCATTCCATTCTGTGATGGTAAATTCAAGAGAGCACAAAATTGGGGTGAATTTTAAGAGTTTTGGCAAAAAATAAAAAAAAAATTAAGCTGTCAGGACTGTTCTCCATAGCTACTCTAATACTGATGTACATATATTTAAATTGCTTATGGCAGGTTGAAAATAAAAAAAGAAAAATGCCCCACATACAGAGATAAACTGTGTAATTCCTTACCAAAGGTTATTGCAAATACTAAAATGTTTCTGGTGTTCAGAACTGATTTGATACATTAACAGAAGAAAAAATTATCTAGGCTATTAAGAGAAAGATGTCAGCTGTGGTCAGGAAATTTTAGAATAATAAACTAAAAGCTAGGTGTCAGTTCTTGAGAAATATAATTCTCATTTTCTTTCTACTTTTCTCAAGGAATCCTCTACTGGTGTTACTGAGTACAGTATACTGAGACTGAGACCTTCTGTCTGACATTTTATGGTTGGTTCCATTTTCTCTCTAAATATTCTTAAACCTAAAGCTGTATCTTATCTAAACTCATTAAGTGATCCTCTTATTGCAAATCTTTCTCTTTACCTCCCAGAGCTCATAGAAGTGGTTACAGAGTCCATGTGGTCCATTAAAAAATGAGACACCAGTTTTTCACTAAATAGTCTCATTTAAAAGGAAGACATTTTCTGGGAAGAATGAGACTATAAGTAATCAGAAATAGCCTTACCTTAATATGCATTTTTTTGCAACAATTGGGAAAAAATATATTATTCTAGTATGTCACACATCCCTTCCTTGCAAACTGCTGATTTCCTATGCTCCTGATCGCTTAAAAATTGACATAAATTACTGTACTGGAACTTGCTTTACAAACTGCATATGAGGTGAAGGTGGAAGTGCTTAATGTCTTCTTTTCCTCAGTCTTTAGTGGGAAGACAGCTTGTCCTCAGGACAGCTGTCCTCCTGGGCTGGTAGATAGTGTTAGGAAGCAGAATGGTGCCCTGATACCCCAGAGGAGACAGTCAGAGAACTGCTGAGCCTCCTGGATGTTCATAAATCTATGGGACCAGATGGGATCCACACCAGGGGGATGAGGGAGCTGGCAGATGAGCTTGTGAACCCACTCCCCATCACCAACAGTCCTGGCTCACTGGTGAAGTTCCAGATGACTGGAAGCTGGCCAATGTGACACCCATTCACAAAAAGGGTGGCAAGGAGGCCAGCCAGCCTGAGCTCAGTACCCGTAAGGTAATGGAGCAGTTTATACTGAGTGTCATCACACAGCATTTACAGCATGGCCAGGGTATCAGACCCAGCCAACGTGGGTTTAGGAGGGACAGGTCGTGTTTGACCAACCTGATCTCCTTTTATGACCAGGTGACCTGCCAGATGCATGAGGGAAAGGCTGTGGATGTGTCTATTTGGACTTCAGCAAGGCTTTGACAGTGTCTCCCACAGCATTCCCTGGAAAAGCTGGCAGCCCTTGGCCTGGACAGGAGCACTCTGTGCTGGGTTAGGAACTGGCTGGATGGCCCAGAGAGTGGTGGTGAATGGTGCTGCATCCAGCTGGGGGCCAGACACCAGTGGTGTCCCCCAGGGCTCTCTGCTGGGGCCAGCTCTGCTCAATATTTTTATTGATGACATGGATGAGGGTATTGAGTCTTTCATTAGTAAATTTGAGGATGACACTAAGCTGGGAGTGTGTGTCGATCTGTTGGAAGGTAGAAGGGCTCTGCAGAGAGACCTGGAACTGTTGGATGGATGGGCAGAGTCCAATAAGATGATGCTTAATTAGTCCAAGTGCTGAGCCCTGCATTTTGGCCACAATAACTCCCTGCAATGTTACAGGCTGGGGATGGTGTGGCTGGACAGTGCCCAGGCAGAAAGGGACCTGGGAGTGCTGGTGACAGCAGCTGGACATGAGCCAGCCCTGTGCCCTGGTGGCCAAGAAGGCCGGTGGCTCCTGGCCTGTGTCAGGAATAGAGTGGCCAGCAGGAGCAGGGAGGTCATTCTCCCCCTGTACTGGGCACTGGTGAGGCCACACCTGGAGTTCTGTGTCCAGTTCTGGCCCCTCAGTTTGGGAAGGACATTGAGACACTCGAGTGCATCCAGAGGAGGCAACGAGGCCGGTGAGGGGCTGGGAACACAAACCCTGTGAGGAACGGCTGAGGGAGCTGGGGTTGTTTAACCTGGAGAAAAGGAGACTCAGGGGTGACCTTATCACTCTCTACAACTTCCTGAAAGGTGTTTGTGGTCAGGTGGGGGTCGGTCTCTTTCTCCAGGCAGCAACTGACAGAACAAGAGGAAACAGTCTTAAGCTGCACCAAGGGAAATATAGGTTGGATATTAGGAGAAAGTTTTTTTTCCAGAAAGAGTGCTCAAGTATTGGAATTGTCGGCCTGGGGAGGTGGTGGAGTCACCGTCCCTGGATGTGTTTAAAAAAAGACTGGATGTGGCACTCAGTGCCATGGTCCAGTTGAGGTGTTAGGGCTGGGTTGGACTCGATGATCTTGAAGGTCTCTTCCAACCTATTCTCTGATTCGGTGTGATTCTGTAAATTATTAAACTTAGAGAAAAGCACTTGGTTTATAGGTCCTTAATATTGCTTGAGGAATAGTATGCTTTATTTTGAATAAAATAGCACAGCTGTGATGAATGCCTATGAATTCTTGTCATGCAAAGAACATTCTGCTTTTCTGGATAAATTTAAAAGCATCTGATGTAGACAATTTCCTAGGAAAACTAATTTATTTTTAGTCCTGTGGTACAGCACAAGTGTCCTTTAATCTTTGGCAGAATTACTGCATAGACAGTACTTCGTTGCAGTTCACAAGCTTATTTTTTATCAATTCCATCTGAATTGCTACAGTGAGAATAGCTTGTGGCATTATGTCTCCAGGACTTTCAAAACAAAAAAATAAAGCTGGTAAACTTCAGGTTAACTCTGGTGGTCCTTCCTGGAATGTTGTGAAATGTTATTGTGTGGGATCTTACCAGTGACCTGCCTTTCTGGTTTCTTAATATAATATGATCTTCATTTACAAGAATGAACTGTGCTAAAGTGAGCTGAACTGAACACTTAGTGGTGACTCATCTGATAGAAATGGCACACTCAGTGGTGCAAATGATAGACTGTAAATTCTTTGCTAACATTTCATGTCCGTTTGTGTGTATGTTTTCTTAAATTTCTTAGCCTAAACTGCTGTGTGTTTGCAAAGCTTTCTGTTTCTTCCTGAAATGGAAAGAATGAAAAGGCTTCATTGGGGTGGATAAAAAGGGCTGTGATCTGCTATATTTTCATTGATAATCAGACTGAATTTCCTGAAAAGAAATATGTTGCTGAAACAATGATTGCCTCAGTACACTTTTGTTTTAAGAGATAAATTCTAATATTTTCTATTATGAGGTCGACTTTTATCTGAATAGTAGATTCACTAATTTTTAATAGCTTAGTGGTAGGATTACTTCTAGAATCATCAGGGAAAAAATAGTATTCTCCTTTTATATGATACTCTGCAACTAAATTTAAGTGAAATCTAGAATCCAATATGTGTACAGAAAATTAATGAATGAATACTAGTGTCAAACATTAAAGAATATATATTTAAAAATCAGTCCAGTAGTGAGAGGGTTGAAAGAGTTGAGAGTGAAAATATTTTTTTGTTTGCTGGAGGCAGCATTTGATTAGGGTATATCTCACTTTCCAGTTAGTGGATAAAAAACACGTTTCTATCCAGGTAGAAGAGTTTTCACACAGACAAAAATCTGATGTTAATCAGAGAAAGAACAGAGGTTTAGAGGGATCAATATTCTGATCTGGCATTCCAAACTCCTACCTCCTTATTGCTGTGTACTGGAGCAGAGTTTGTGCCATTCTGATCCTTTGAAACACTGCAAAAATAAGTTTCTACGGTCAAGTGTTTCAAACAAAGACTGGGTGTAGGGGAAAGGGGGGAGAAATGTTTCTCTAATGGAGTCTGACTCTCTAAAGGTATCTCAAGTGTCCATTAAAGAACCATGGGGAGATTGGAATAAAATCCCTAAAGACCAAATTGATTTTTCAAGGACAGTCCACTCCAGTCAGAAAACCAAGAGATCTGCCTAAATATGGTGAGTATGTTCTATCTGTAGCTTTTCAATCCAGTCAGTAGCAGTAGTCAGTGGAGAATATGCACCGTGAGTTGTATATTTTGTGGAAAATTGCTAGTAATAAAAAAAACACACTTGGGCTGTCAAAAGGAGCTATTAGAGGAAATTATTCCTTCCATTTGTTGTCAGACTCCTTCCTCTCTCCCTTGCCAAGGTGACTGCTTTTGAATACCTGCTGTGAGTGACCCAGGAGGCAGGTCCTGCTGAGTACAGAGGAGTGGATTCCTTGGTGTGGAGTGAACTGTGCACTGATTTGCAAAAGGATGGAGCACAGGGAAGAGCTGAATATGTATGAGGGGAAATGAAGACTGCCTAGTTCCTTTGTGCTTAGGAGCAAGCATCATCCCAAGCATCTTTCCTTCACCACTGGTCTCAGGATGACAACTCCATGAAATGAACAATCATGGAAAGTTAACAAGCAGCATTTTTGTTGGATGGCCACCTGCCGCTCATAAACGTTGTTCTGTCTGTGCTGAAAAGTTACAATTTACCCTGCATGGCAGATAAAGACACTGTCCAGCCCTGAAGGTGCTGCAGGCCCAGTGTCTGCTTAATCAGAAAACTTTTATTTGAGCAAACCATCAATGGTTACACCCCATGGATACTTCCAACCAAAGGACGTGAGGTGCTAGTGAAATTGTACCTGATTTTATCTGAGCTTACCATCTTAACTAAGGATCCTGTGCTGCAATACAGATAGGACCTCCTCACTGCATGTGTCTGGGGTACAAAAACCATTGAAGTACCGTGGGAATGAAAGGAAGAGCAAAGGGCCAGGAATTTTCTGTCTGGAAAAGAGAAAACAGAAGGGAAAGGTGATAAGAATGCATGGAAAAGATGGAGAAGAAATAATTATTTTACAATTTGTCATTCAAGTATTAGTTTTGCTTCCAAGAAGTCAGGGTTATAAAATGGAACTACAAAGACCTAGATTAAAAAATTTCTTTGTGATTTATATAGTAAAGCTGGGGAGCTCTGCTGCAATGTGCTGTAAATACCACTGTTTACACTAGAAAGCTTTGCAGATGAAAAGGAGCTGTTGACCCGTTGTCAAGAGCTGATAAATGATAAAGATATTACCTCAAACCCCAGAATTTATGAAGGGAGTTCACTAGATGATCTTTCAGGTTCCTTCCAACCCAAGTCTTTCTGTGACCATATGAATTTCTTGCACCACAAGTGATTTATGACCAGATGACTAAATGGGGAAGGATAAATACCTTTCTTTTCTTACAATCTTTCTTAGGCATTTGCTGTTGCCTGCTGTCAGAACAGCTGGATGTTGGGTGAGGCAGTCACTGTGCAAACTAAGCCCTTCCCCAAATAGAGATTTCTTGTGGTGAACTCAAATCTCTAAACTGTAACAAAATTAATGAAATATTCACTATAGCTTCCATGATCTTTGATATGCTGCAGTTCTGTCCTGGCGTGTCTGTGACTGCAGCCCCTCAGGTCATGCATGTGGGATTTTGGGAGAGCATTAAGAGGAGATGAACTACTCTTAATGAACTTTAGCTAGGAGGGAGTGAAAAAAAATTATGGGACTAGTAGTACATGAAGTAATCTCTGCACTTACTGACATTTTGCAAGGTCAGTAAGCTTGCTGCTGCTAAAACAGAAAGCTCAGCTGTTGCTTTTTTCCTCTGGTTTGACTTCATTCACACGTGTCAAGATTCTAGAAAGCTGCCAGTAAAATTTCTGTCTAAAGCCTACAAGGTTGGCATCTTCTGTTTTTACACAGACAAATATTTTGATGAACTTTTAATTCAGTATATTTATTAGACATGCAGTGTCCTAAATTGCAAAGTAATGAACCACATTCAGACACCTACCAGCTTTCCAGCTAATTATTGGAGAAATCTGATTTTGATTTCTGCTGTATTGATTGCTACTTTTCTTTCTATTAGAAAAATTGCTTCCCACCTATGCCTCAGCAGTACTGTTGATACTCTTGTGTTACATTTCTTCTAAAACTGACTACTTTGCAATGCTGAGAGCACTTGGTAGCTTTGAATTAGGAAGTTTTCCTCCTATTTTCATTTCTATGCAAAGGTACAGGAAATTGTTTAATTTCAAACTGCCTTGCATATGTTTATATCAAGTAATGATTCATTTCTTGAACCAACATGGTGGAGGGAATTAGGTAACTCAGATGAACTTTTGTCACACAAATTTTTGATCTCTAAATAGCTTATCTTTCCCCTCTCCTTTTTCTGCTACCTGCTGTAAAATGTATGTCACGGTCCACTTCTGACAGTTCTGTGCAATCATGCCTGCAGTATGAAACCCATCTGCAGGGTTGGGTTGCTATGAAAGTAGATGGTACAGTGAAAAAGAGAAGAGAAACCCAGGTCTCTGCATTTGATTTCCACTAATGCCAGAGGCCATTTGTGCCTTGCACGTACAGAGCACTTCATGAAACCGTTTTTCAGATATATGTAATTGGTCCCTCTTTTTTCATTTATACTGTAGACACAAATTTTGTAATTTCCTCAAGAAATCAATGTTAAAATTGAGATTAAATTATTTCCATTTTTTTCCCCCTCCTTTAATATACTACAGTGTTGTTAAGAAGATTTCAGTTATTCACCACTCTTCGTCTCCTTTAGAAAATTATAAAGTACTCAGGGAGAGAAAGTTGTCTAACTAAAGTCACATTTATATTTTGTCCCAAGAGAATGTTCTGGCTATCTTTGACATACAAATATAAACAGTTATTAAAATGCTGCACACATTTCAATAATACTGTTAACCTTGGTATTAGGCATGAAGAAAAACATACTGTAATATGAATAAATAATTATAAAATCACTTAGAAGTTCTCTTTTCTGCACACACCTTTTATTTGTTTCTTAAGGTTGAAGCTGCTGTTGCAGATACATTTTATTTACATTTATGAATAACTGTGCAGTTATTTCTAAAAGTAAGAGAACTTTCAAAGGCTTTTCCCTACTGTGGTCTAGCATCTGCGCTTCAAAAAACAGTTTTTTAAAAAGTTTAAGGGTGAATTGAACAAAGTTTCACATGGTCTAATCAAAATTGTGTTTTCTTCTCTTGCCAACTGACAGGGGTAGTCTGCAGTGATTTCTAACAATGCTGGTGTACCTTCCAAACATTTCAGATAAATGGAATTGTAAAATTATTTCAGTATTGTGCTCTCCAGTAGGTATCTCTTAGCTTAAAATTGGGTCCATTGCAGAATTATTGGAAGGAGCAAATATCCTGTCTGCTTGATATTTTGAGCTATTTTTAAAACTGTTTTTTATATCAATGAAGATCATGAGAAATTAACTTTGGCAGGTGTTCTGATTGATTCCATTCTGCTTGTGTTCAAATCTTACATTCCTAAAATAGTCACAGAAGATTTGAGTGAAACTCTGAATGCTGTAAGTGTTTTTGATTTGACACAGTGACAAATTTACAAGACTCCCTGCAGAGTCTAAGTTAATTTTAGATGTAATTACAAGGACATATTTAACTGATTGTGTCTAATTAACACCAGGAGATTTGGCTGGAGCTTTTGTAATACTGAATTCATGTAAGCTACTTTATTATTTTAGTGTAAATCTAAACCAACTTAATCCATCTGCAGTATCTCTAGATCAACTAAATACTAAAAAGAAGTAATCTCTTAGTTGCATATACTATTAGATAAACCATTGTTCAATAAAGCATGAAACAAGCACAGTTGTGCTGTAATTTATTGAAAAGTAACTTTTATTTTAACAACTTCCAGGATGATGTCCTGCATTCTACATCCAATGAGGGGAATTAATTTCAAATGTTTATAGCATTTTTATTTCCTAAAAGATAAAAATGAAGGTACCATGAAATATTTCTGCTGTTGAAACATTTAATAGAATCACAGAATGGTTTGGGGTGGATGGGACCTCAAAGATTGTCCAGTTCCAACCTTGCCTTTATCCAATTCAAACAGAAATAATGTATATCTATTTCCTAAACAGAAGTAAACTTTTAGTCATGAACTTAGTTACTAAAACTGAATTTCATAGTAAGTTCATGAATTGTTTCTGTGCAGTGCCTGCTAATGATCTTGTGAAATATGCAATCAAAAATACCTGTGCAAACAACTGTGTGCAACACAACTCATGCTGGAGAGGTGCTCACCTTTTTATGCTTTTGAGAGGTAAGATGTTTATGCAAACATTGCAACACACACTGACATGAAAGTACTTTACCAGGCATGCATAAACACTCTGATCAGTCCTTCCCAACTGCAACTGTAGGAGACAAACTGTACAGAATGCCATATTAAGATGTTTTGTCCTCATCAGCTCTGCTGTGCAATTCACCCATGTAACAGCAAATAGATAACCTAGGGAGGGGGATAAGGGAGTTTAGCAGGAAAATAATATTGGAGACATTTGATACTGGCTGGTTTTGTTTCTTCTGGTGATGTCTTCATGCTTTTTCTTTATGTCTGGTTGGAAAATGGGGCATAGTACAGAATGACTGAAAAGATTCTGTGTGGTGGGAGTAAAAGAATTGATATGATCAGAGCCTTAAGCTACACTTAGCTGGTCCTTAACACTTTAATAGGGTGATATCTTGAATGCCGTCAGTGATTCAGGTGCTAAACTTTATATTAATGCTTTCCTTACTTTTTCTCTGTGACCTATGATAAGTCATCTGGTGCCAGGTGTCAATACCAACAGCCATTTTTCAATCAAAATTAAAACAATTGCAGAGCTAGCTGGTAGCAGAAGTGTCTCCTCAGGACTGCTTGCTTAGTGCAGTTTATGTAGTACACAAGAAGGGAAGTACCTTACTCATGTGCATTCTTACCTCTGCATGGGTAAAAAACATAATTGCCTGCTACAGAATAAGATGTAAACAGATACTCTGCTCATTTCTATAGCTGTGGCTAGCAAAAACAATCTCATTTGATCTCTGATACCTGAAAGGTGGACTTCTACATCTAAGTTGGTTGCCTAAGCTCACTGTGCAGCCAAATCAGAGTTAGCACTTGCAGGCTGTGGTGCTTCAATGAAGCTGAATCATTCTCAAGAGGACCTTGTTGCTCCAGTCTGATTCCAGAGAATTTCGATGAGCAGCTTTGTAAATAGCTATGGTCAGGTGGGGACTAAATGATCTGAACTCAAATACATATTACTCTTTGTATTCCTCTGACAGAAGGGAATCTTCTACCTCATTGCTCAAGTTTGTTGTATTGTACTAGTCTTGCAATAACTCAGTCATGTGCATAATACTTATTTAGATAACACCAAAAGTTTTTTTATTTTTATTGTAGAACTTTTAATGTTGAATGGAGACATGTACAGTAGCAAGATCTGTTAGCAAGATTATGCATTCTCAGCAATACAGAAAGGTCTAGAATGTGAGAGCAGTTCTTCATTGAAAAAGTATAATACCTTCCCATTTTTTTTACTAATAATTTAAGTGATTAATATATCATGTACATGATTTAATTTTGAAAATAATAAAACACATACCTCATTCAGAGAAAATTCAGACTGTATTCTTGCAATATTTTTTGAAAGCAATATAATTTCAATTGTTTTAATGACAAAAGTAACTGAGAGGACCAAAACCCAGGTGATTATTTTTTTAAATTAGTTGATTGTGCTATTAATCTTTCTTATTGCTTGCTTTGACATTTTCCTGTATTATTTATGTAAACATTCATAAATACTTGTGGACTGTCTTCATGTTGGCTATTTAATTTGCTAGAAATGGTTTGCTTTAGTATTCTCTTCTTTCATTTTGCATCTGTAGCTGTAAACATGAAAGCTGCTTATAAGAAAAGGAAGATTAATTTTCTGTGTGATGTAGCTTTAATTTGCAGCTACTTCTTTCTTTTCTCCTTCCATTGTGTTGATCCATTCTGCCTTGTATAATGTAATCCTTCTACTAATCTTTACCCTGGGAGGATTTTTTTTACATGTCATACAGTTTCTAAACTAGATTTTGTTGCTTGTGCTGATTTTAAACACCTAGAGCTACAAAAGCAATAAATCTTTACCATTGTTTACATTAGGGACTAAAGCATGGCCACATCCTTACTCAAGAGTATCTGTTATTCCCTTGAAAACTTACACCTAAGCAGCAGGATTTATCAATGTCCAATGAAGGGAGAAGTTTAGTTTCACTGTTTTAGATGGTTTAAGAAACAATCAATTTCAGTGTAAGGCTGTCTAGAAAGGAGGGCTTCTGCACAGCTGACATTATCTCAGAGAGCCCATTCTAAAAACTTTCTGTGGAAAGATCTAAAAGAAACTGTAACTGACTTATTTGCAAATACCTTACTTGTGTTCCCTCCTAGTTTGTTTTACTTTACTTTAAAATATTTAGAGCTGGTAGAAATTATTTTTATTGCCTGTAGGTCTTATGTGTTCTTCTTCTGTGACTTTTGTAATAATAATTGTGAATTAGAAAAGGCAGAGAGAAAAATATTGAAATATAAAGTGCTGTTTCATGTTTCCTCAGGTCTGTATTTTTCTTATTCTGGATTTAATCCAAATAGTTATGTAAAGACAGAAATAATTAATCCTGTGTAGTTTTTGCCACACTTACGTTTGCTCTGCCTTTAAATTGGTGTGGATATGTTTCCAAATAGAAAAGTTATTCTTTGCATTTATAATTTGTTAGCCTCTGGGATAGGACTGAGAAATTGTGTGCATGTGTGTACATGTAAGAAACACACAGTTATTTTTCAGAATGTAAAAAATTATTATTTAGCATAAGGACAACCTTTGGTAGATTAGAAATTTTTAAGCATCTAGTCTAACCCCCTGTGCAATCCAGGGCAAACTTTAAATTACAAGGGAAGTGCCCAGGGCTTTGTCTAATTGAGTGTTGAATGCAGTTTCTCTGGGCTCTAATCCGGAGCCTGACCATTATCAAAATGAATTTTGTTTTTCAATTTATGCAGGCAGAATTTCCCTTGCTTAAACTTTTGAATACTTTTCCTTGTCCTTTTCTTGTGAAGACACATAATGTGCCAGTCTTATCTATTGTCAATAATGTTGTCTCAGAATATAAATGTAGTTGTCAAATTCTGTTTCATTCCTCACCACATGTGGTAAAATGCTTTGAGAATACTGCTTACAAAACAGTGGATAATACCTAATGTCTCCAGTATTTTTTATTTATATATGGAGGGCTGCATTTTCAATGTTTATTTAATTTAAAGTTGGTTTACATTACCAGACAACTTTTTAAATCAATATGTTATACATTCCCCACTATATTTTCTTCCTTTAATGTTTAAAGTAAATGTCCTTTTAAAATAGTACTCTATTAGATTTCTGATACATAATGGTTAGGGTGTTGTAAAGTAGTTTTTTTCACTCTCACATGCTTTTATTTAGGGGTCATATTAAATTTTCCATTGCAAACACAAGAGGAGGGCAAACACAGAAATTCTTGTGGGGTTTTTCATGTGTGTGTGAAAGCATAGCCCAACTACACAACTGTTTGAACTGCTCTGAAAAGAAGTAAGGTTACATTTAGCTCAGGATTTTCCCACTTATTTTTTGGTACAAATTCTCTGAGGTCCAATCCTGTAATTTTTTCTAGGGAAGTTTAATTTGCAAGTAGCAAGAGATGAGGCTCCTCTTGAGCTTGTCTCTGCACTACCCCCCATTCAATTAAAAGAACCCCAAATATCCCCTAAATGTCTCAGACAAGTCAAAACTGATATCCAAGTCTCCTAACTATTCAGAAACAGCTGTAATCTTTTCAGTCCTTGTCATAGTCTAGCCACGTGAGTGTATTTTACCATAGTGTGGCTGTGTTAGTTTAAATTGCTTTCACTTGTTCTCCTTGAGCTGAAAATTACTTATTCAACAAGTAGTGAGAGCAAGATGTACCATTCCTAAAGAAAAAAAGGCTTTTACCATACTTGCAAGGAATAGAAGAAATAGCTTTACAGTTCCTCCTTGAGAGGCAACTTGGATTTTACATAAAGTAAAATTGCATAAGGATAAAAACATAGAAATGTAAAAGTAGAATGTTGCTTAGCACCTTTAACCTCAGAAATACTGACAACACCAGTAAAACCTATAACAATTGCTCTCCCAAGTATGAGAGCTTAAATTGCTGGGGAATCTTAGCGTTGTTCTATAAAGTTGACAAATATAAATGGGAATACAGTGGTGATAAAACAGTTTTTTATCTCATAACAAATATGAAATATTGCCAGTTAGTAATCACAGCCAGCATCACATTTTGATAATGAAAAATAAGATTGTGTACTTTTTAGATGCTCTTTGACATCCACCAAAACAGCTTAATTTTAACCTCTTCCATGGGGAGAAAAATTAAAATATAGAAAGGTTTTTACTTGATTGCATGGGATTAAATCACTATGGTTTATATAACGATGAAGGAAAAATGGGCCACTGACTCACGGGAGTTTTGAAACACTCTGCTTGTTGCTGACTGGTGTCCCAATTAAAGATGTATTGTGTTCTTTGGTAGCTGTAGTATATTCACCCATTTTTTTCAGTGTGTTTTCCAATAGTACCTGCAGGTCCCAAGCACAGGACACAGTAAAGAGGGTCACCTGTTTGACTGGGAAGCTGAAAAGGATTCTACTTTCACTAAACTTGGTGAATGTTTGTGGCCAACTTAGAGAGAACAGAGAGCTTGAGTGAGAACTTACCAGTCTAAATAAAGAGCATGAGAGGGGAGGGAGCTTATCTCAGGGGTTTGGAGCTTTTTCTGTATTTTGCTGTAACCTGTTGTGGAACACTTCTGTTTCTTGCTTCATTTGCAGTCACCTGGAGCCTTTACTTCAAACAGAAGCTAAATATCATGCTTTTAATTTCAGTTCATATATTTTATCAAATAAGGATAATAATCACCATTGTTAGAACCTATAGAATTTGTAAGTAACATTGTTAGGATTATTACAGCATTAATAGAAGAGCTCTCAAAACTAAATGTTGAAATCTCTCAGTTGCTGAATTCCTAATGCCAGTAAAATTCTGGTATTTTTCATTAAGAAGGTATCAGTAATAGTAGTGTAATAATAGTACAGTCAGTGTATATGCAAATAAATTAAGTACTTATCTGCCTGGCAAGGTCTGTCATTGCTCCCTGGTAACCTTCACCTGAATGGTCTCCTCTGCCATCTCTTCTATTTGCAGTTTCATTCTCTGAATTAGTGTGCTGCACCTTGTTATTCCCTGGGGACAGCCTCTGCCTGTCTTTCTCAAGCAAAGTTTCCTTCTCCTGACAAAGGAGAGTTACAGGGTGCTCCCCACCTTCTGGGCAGTGGAAGGAGGAGGGGGCCGGAGGGACAGGAACAAAGCGGAGTGAGATGTTGCAGGAGCACCAGGCAAGAGGCAAACGGGATTGACCCTGCAGGCTACAGCTCCTCCCAGAGCCATGTTTCATATGGGCTGTGCACAGAGGTGAGAGCAGCTAACAGGGAACAGATCTGATGACAGGAACAAAACTTCCTGCTTCCTAGGGTGGATGCTGCAAGGACAGATTCATGCATGAACCTAGACACTCATTTCCTTCACAGCTGAAACATGTTAAAACTAACTGCCCCTTCTCCTGCCACTGGGAGTGGATCTAGAAGAAGGCTACAGATGCTGAGGAGGTTTGTGCTCTCAGATGGAAAGCTAGCTATGACAACAAGCAGTTACAGAAGTTGAGTAAATCCACCTTTACCTTCCTGTGACCATAAATCAGTGTAAACTGCTTCACCAAGTAGTCAGGCATATTGCTGTGCTCATATTTGTGAGAAAAATGGGATAAAGTATGTGTAGATTTTACTTCCTCTTTAAAGAAAACAAATATGTAAAATTCCCATTTCTTTGGACAAAGATGGATCTAGGGATTGCAGGTCATTATCATCATTCTTTTAATATAGTTGAGATTAAAATCTTCAAAGGCCATCTTTCCCCTCTGTGACAGTTACTACATGGTCTGATGGAAAAGCTTCCTAAATCAACAATGAAGTGACAAAAAGAACAAAAGCATTTGACTTTCCATTAGGCTGCCCCAAAGCAGTAAAATATTTAAAAGATTTGCTGTCTGTTTATAGTGCCATTTATATTCACTAGTTCAGTAAGAAATGTAGCTGTCTCCAAGCAGTGCACAAGATAAATGACAATGGACTTTCAGCCTGCAACATGTCTTAGTGCCACCATCATACATAATAACAAGTCAAAACCAATAAAAAGAGTAACAAACTTTGAAAACTGCAGAATGGTGATTAGTTGAAGAGAAGTTATTTTTAATTTCAGAAAAGGGAAAAATTAATTTTTACTGGTTTCTATATTAGGAGTGATAATTGATCTTATGACATTTAATTCATATGTATTCAAAACCTAAATCATACATAATACATAGAATAATTTTGCAATGATAAGTGATCAGTTAGGATTTCAATTATGTCTGAGGAAAAACAAATTGGCAAAGATTTGCATGATTTGAATACACTCACGTGTGGTGTGTTGGTCTGCAATCAGAATGTGGCCTTGTGACACCCAGAGCTTTTCTTGTCATGTGGCCAGAGCACCTGGAAGCACAGAGCTGTCATTTAAAGATGATATTGTTAACTAATAAGTTGCTTTTTTGTGAAATTAAAAATTCTTGGGAACCACTGATTGTATGTGGAAACAAATACGGAATAAATAGTAGGTGGAAGATAACTTTTCCACACTGTTTTCAGTGCAGTACTAGAGAATCCCTAGGCTGTCATTTTTCTCCCCTGTGTACCTGGTGTGGCTGTCCATCACTGTGAAAGTCTACAATAACTGTAAAGCAGTCACCATGTCATTGTTGTGTATTTGTCAGCCACTGGTATGAAATGAGTGAATGTGGAAGTGTAAACTGGAATTATAGGTAGAAAAATACTGAATTTTGCCCTCGTTTTGTTCTTTGTTTCTAACATCATGTAAATGTCTAGTTTTTTCTCTTTGTTAAGGGGAAATACATGGCTAAAAATTTAGCTATCAATTGCTATATCAAGAGTAAGGTTAGGCTCCTCTGCTGAAGAAGTATCTCAAACAAAAAGTATCTCTTCCTCAGTGTTGAGATGTTGTTTGTCCCAACTCAGAGTTAATTTGCTGTCTGAGTGACAGGCAGTCATACAGAGCTCTTGTCATCTCATTTATCTCAGTATTTCTCCCACTGGTGGTGACTCCTCAACTGCCAAAGTGTCCTCTAGTCCTTTAAAACCAAATCAGCATATGTCGTGAGGATGCTGGAGCTGTGGGAGTACAAAGTGGATTGGCACAGAGCAGTGCAGTCCTTGCTGGAGAGCAGTGTGTTGTTGACAAATTTTCAAGTGCCAAATGATTGCATGAGATTAATAAAAATCAGGATATCTTCAACAATTAGCACAGGGATCTCCCTGCAAGCTGTTTCCAAGGTATCCTCTGTAATGGCACACTGGGGGTGTGAGAGGATGGAGGGAAGTGGAAGTGACAGTTAAACCTGGGGAACATGCAAACAACACTTCAGAAGGATATCAGGAAAAAAGGAGAAAGACCTGTCTTGTTTTTGGAAGACAAGGTGCCTTGTTTGAAAAGTCTAAAAAACTAGGTGACTTGCTTTGAGCCAGAGACAGTATGGAGAAGGGCAGAGAGGCATAGTACAAAATACAAACTGCTGTTTTGCTGGAAGTTTCTCTTTAACCAAGACCCTCTTATATCATGTGAAACAGAAACACAGAAAATCTAGACACATCTGGATAGGCATGGGCTGGAGAAGAGAGGTGTCTGAGAGAGAAAGAACATGAAAAGGAGAACATTTTTAAGAACATTAGTTTCAAACTTAATCTCCTGGGTTTGATTTTTTATGCAAGTTTCTCACTGACTATGCAGGTGGCTGAGCACTGGGACAGATCCCCCAGAGAGGCTGTGGAGTCTCCCTCACTGGCTTTTCTCCTTGGTGCCAGGCAGTAGGACAAAAGACAACAGGCAGATACTGATTCACAGGAGGTGCCACCTGAATTTGTGTAACCAAACCTGGCATACCTGGTAACTCTGGCATACCTAGGGATCTCTTCTCACTGGAGATATTCAAGAACTGTCTGGACACAATCCTGATGACCCTGGATTGAACAGGGTTGTTGGACCACTGAGATCCCTTCCAAGCTAATTCCCTTCCAATCCATTCTGTGATTATACGACAGGTTTTACAGCTGGGCTAGAAGCCTAGAAACTTGCTTATCAGTTGGTACTAATAAGTCAAACATGTGAGTAACACAAATTTGGCTGTGTATGACTTTTGTCTCCCATCCCTCCTTAGATTAAATTAATTGAAACACTGCAAATTCATTTGCTAGTTTAATAGTGAGATTAATAAATGAAGCCAATTCAGTTGAAGCTCCCTTTTCTCTCTTTATGACAAAATGTAATTCCTCAATGCAATCTTAAAAGGAATAGCATTCAGAGTAATGAAAAATTTGCAAGGAGCAGGGACTCTGACCTGAGCATTGGCAACTCTGAGCTGGTAAAAGCAGGAACTTTATTTTAACAAAACTGAAAAGCGTTTTCTTCCTCTTTATATTTACCTGACTGTGGAATTCAGTATAATACAGTGGGATGGAGAGCAGGACTAATAGCAATCTGGGCTGTGTGGCTGGAGATTACTGGGGGCTCTTGGAGAGACTGCTGCTGGGGTCAGGAGGGATGGCCCTGAGAGGGGCAAGGGTGAGCAGGCATTTCTTAGTGCAGGCTGTATGGTTCAAGTAACCTGCCTTGGGGTGCCAGCAGAGTGGTAAATCAGTGCTAAAAAGCTTGAAGAAGCAATATGTATACAGTGCAAAGGAAATGCTTTACATACTTTCTATGCAAGAAGCATATGGAGAAGAGTCACGTTCCTATCTGGCATTAAAGATTCTGAGTCAATAATGACCTTTTTTATTTTCATGATTTCTTCCAACCATTGTGAAGGACCATGGCAGCTCTGAGCAGTTTTCTTCCTATCAGTGGTGAGGCCTTAGAAGGGGAATACCTTATAAAGCATTTAGAGGGTACAAATAACTGAAGTTGGGGTAGCCTGCTTTTGTTAATGTTTTGGCTAGCAAGAGCTTTTAAAGTAGCTGTGAAAAAAATAGGGTTCTTAAAGCATGTTACTCAGTAGTGAAAACACAGCTCCAGAATGGAGAGATCAGAAATATGTTCTTTGAAGTGAACACACTTCTGACATTTAGAACTGACTCTTTGCACATCCTGTGTAATTCATATCTGTTTAAACTGTACACATGCATGCTGGAAATACTGGTTATGTTTTACATGTACAAGTAAAACTAACTTTATCCTCTGCATAATTGCATTTAAAACACCCTTATCAATTAAGAAAGAAGCTTGTTAAAAACAATGAGAACTTACTGTAAACTTTGTCTTAGGCTTTTGTATTTATATTACAAGTAGATGTAATCCAAAGAGAAAACAGAAGAAATTTAACTGTTTAAAGTTAAAAAGTTTATTTTTTAAAAAAGAAATTTAACTGTTCCAGTACTATGGTCTACTAAAGCAGCTTTTTTTTTTTAGCTTACTTTTTCTGCTTAACCACTTTGGTTTGATACTAATCAATTATTGGTGGTCATTAGAGAGTTTAAGAAAGTTTTTTGCTGAAAGGTCTTTGTAGCTCATAATGTGGTCACAGTCAGGTCTAGAAATGCACAAGTTAAGCCACCTGCAGCTGAATTCTGCTGCTTCCTTGAATAATGCCAGTGCTGCAGAGGTGCCCCAGTGGACTGATGACTTACAAATTATGCTATGGAATCTTGATTGCAGAGGTTTGGTGCCCAACTATGCTGTCCATTGCATGTTAACACTTCAAAGTTTTCCTACTGTTGCTGTGGAGCTTTGTGTCCCATGCAAACACCATGTATCCACCTGCCTTAACTTCTCACCAGGCAACAGAAATTGTTTTCTAGTAGTGAAGGTAATTTGGCTCTGAAGCAGTCACTGAATGATTAGAAAATAGCAGGGTTTAAGACTTTTTTTTTATTTTTCTAATTACAAAGATGATACCAGCAGCTATCAATTAGTTTACTCTTCAGTTGTACCAATTATTACTGTAGCTATGAGCTTATGTGATGATTAAGCTCACAAGCTTTGTTTATTTTTGGTTTTGTTCTTTTCATTTACCCAAGGGTTGTGTAGTAATTAACAGAAATTCTTATATGTAATTTATCAATGAAAAGTTGTCTTTGTATACCTAGACAAAATTATCACAGGAAATCATACATGGGAAGTCTCAGAGCTGTGTCATAGACTTCTTCAGGCTTAAAGTATATTTGATCATGTAAAGGATGCTGCAAAAAGTGTGGGGGGAAAGTGTTAAAGTGTTTTTAAACTTCACTACATACTTGTTTCACTTCTTTCATAATCTGTGAAGTGTTCTTAGAGGTGTTAGCTTGTAATGCTATGTTTTGGTCAGTGGTTCTGACCAAATCAAAATTAATTAATTTTTATTAAATTAATTGAATTAATTTAATTAAAATTAAATAGAAAATTAATGAGAACAAACTTCAGGAAGTGTTTTAACAAAATACCTGATGTCTGAGCATGGACAAAGGACAGTTGGGAAGGTACAACCTGCATAAGGTCTCTGTTTCAATGCAGAAGCAGGAAGCGATGGGGGAGGAGAGCCATATACACATCGGAATTTGTGTTACTCACATGTTTGGCTCATTAGTACCAAACGATAAGCAAGCTTCTAAGCTTAGTAGAAGATACCAGTCATTACCTCACACTCCACTTTCAGGTTCTATTCACAGCATTCCACAGCATCTTGGGGTATCACAGTTCCTTGTGGTGTTCAGCCTCCTCAGCAGCCCAAAATACAAATGTGAAAGGTGTGAAGCATTGCTCCTGCCAAGCTGTTAACTGCTGCTGCCTCTCTGCACTGTAAACAACACAGATACCTACTACACGGAGCTACTAAGCCATGGACACTGGCTTGTGCCAGTCCTGTGCCTGGCTTTGACTGTGGGCATTGCATGGTTTCTGATCAGGCTGTTTGACACTTAAAATGCACCATAAAGCCTCTTTACAAGTTAAATCTTGTTTTTCTTTGTACTTGTTTTAACTTTTGAATTATGCAGGTATGATTATATTAACTGTGATTAGAGCAAGTAGCTCCTTGCTGGCTCTTGACTGAGATCAGACCAGATGTCAATTAATTATACTGAGAGAAAGATAGGTGGGCTGAGGAGCATCCACCTTCAGCCCTGCCTTGGGGGTCAGCTGCAATAGTGCTGTTCTGTAATTTCAAGTGAGCTAAATGAGCATGTCAAATGAGAGATGCTGCTGCTACTGCTGATAATGGTTTTCTGAGAGCTTGCTTTCGGAGCACATCACAAACACTAATTAAAGAACCACTGGAAAAGGCTTTGCCTACCCACAGATCTATGTGTTGTGTCTGCTTTTTGTGGATAAGAAAATCATTGCAGAAGAAATGTCTTCCTGCAGGGGAAATCAGCACAGAGATGAGATTATTGATCAGGACTTTGTTCCCAGGACTTTGCTCAGATATCTTGTTATACAGGGATGATCCAGTGAAAATGCAACTATGAATACCAATACATTGAGTAATCCTTTTAAAAATAAAAATGCACTATCTATTTTCAGAAGCAACTTTCCTAAGTTGAGAATGCTTGCTTAGTTCCCCAAATTTATTCTTGTTTCAAGTCCCTGGACTTGAAAATAGTGGAAAAAAAGAAAACTGAGGCAAGTTCTTTGATCTACCCCAAGTCTTTTTTGCTCATTAACTATTTTTAAAGTTTGAACTCAAACATGTGTCAAATGATAAATGATTTTATTAAATGCAAGTCTCAAGCTGGCTCTCTATTTCATAAACTCTTTCTGAATCTTATAATGGACTGGGTTTTGGAAATAAAAGTGGTTGTTAATTTTTTATTTATTTATTTTTTAAAATTTCAAATAGCATAATGACAGTCTCTAACTGCTTTTGTAATCATCACTGCTTATCATTTTCCTCTGGTATAAGAAATGACTTTATGGTTAAGCTGTGTCAAGATGTCATGTATTTCTTTCTGTAGTGTTGTTTCATCCTATTGGTATTGTAATAAGTGTTGAACATTGTGTCTTCCACTGTGTAATCACCTCTTGCACAGTCCAGCTCCTTTGGCATTAATTTAATGAATAAGTTGGAGTAGATATTTTTCAAAATTCTGTTGCTAATTTAACAGTCTGTATACATGAATGATCAAATTTTGCTATTTTGGAGCCTTCATGTTCAAGTGTAATTCCCACTTCTGCTGAAATGATCTTTGTAGAGGATTTTGGAGTCACTTCAGGAGGAAGTACAGCTAGAAAAGAAGTAATTGGTCTTTCATTGTGCAGCCTAACTAATGCTCTAATTAATGGGGTATGAGTTTTGTATCAGTTATAATCACATATTACCGCAGAAGCACTTTTATTTTTTTCTTTGCTGGGATTATCTTTGTGTAAACATCTCCATCCTAATACCTTGATACTGCTAATGTCATGGCTGTAGAAGTGACCTTAGCAATGTATGCCACAGATTAAAAGGAGTCTGAATTTATAGAGTTTACTGTGCCTATAGTAGACACACGATACAATCTGATGTCCAATGGTATCATCAGACAGAAACCATGTTTGGAACAATCCTAACTTGTTGTGTAAAGGTGGGTACCTGGCCTAGTGGAAAAGGTGAAGAAGTCTGCATGTTTGAGAAGGGAGGTGTGAAATCTTGAATGAAGAAAGGAAAATAGGATATATAGAAAGAGAAATGAGAAGCCATTATTAGAAAGCAAGAAGGAAGAAGAGAATAAAAGTGTGAACAGAAAATAACTATGAATATATGGAAAGAGTATATGAGAGCATAGAGGATGGAACAAAATGCTTGGAAAAGGAGAGAGACACTATTATTTAACAACTACTGACTCTGGCTTTCTAAGGGTATTTTTGTTGTTGTTCACACAGGTAAACTACAAGAAAGCTGTGAGGAAATAATGATATGCCTCTGTGTGTGTGATGTGTGTATATATAGCTATATATCTATATGTCTATATATCTATATGTCTGTATGTATGCAAATATCCAAAAATAGAAGATGACTAAGTGTACAAAATCACATTCTCAGAAGTTAGGAAATGGTAATGATCCTTAACCTTAATCAATCCCACTTGTGTGTAGTCTTTAATGACTATTATGTATTACTGATTATTCAAAAGTAACCAAATAGCCTCTTGATTAGTAAATTTAATTTAATCAATTTTAATCTATTTTTAATCTATTTTATTAGTAAGGGCTTAAATTTCCTCACCTGACCTGGCAATCGAAAGGTAAAACTAAAGTATTTCTGTTTTCAAGGTATTTAGAAATAGTTTCAGATGCCAGCATGTCTTTAGAGAGAGCACAGTTCACTACTCCCTCTGACACTTGACTGCGTTTCTTCTTATTAAAATGTCATTCCAGGATATTAGGTAATTTCCTCACCAGCAGAAGATAAATCAGAAAGGTCCTTGAACTGTTCCGTTTTGCTACCTTTCAGAAATATGAAAAAAACCCCAACACTACTTTCTTTTCAAGTGATCATTAGCTCTGTCTGTCACAAATAACAGCTGTCAGCCTTTCTGGCACAGCTGTGTGTGAGGCTGACTTCCCAGAACAGCAACATTCCGCTAACAGAAGTATTACAAAAAGAAGCCAGATATCAAGGTGGCTTGGTGGAGATGGGAGGCAAACTGTTTTTCAGTTGTCATGGCCTGCAATGTCCTCTTGAAATTCTATTTATTCCTGTCAAAATATTTTCTTCCTTCCCCTTTCTGAATGGTAATAAAACACAATGGTCCTTGGTATCTACTTCCCACAACCTACCTTTTCCAAAACTTCTGTGTTCAGTAGGTTTTAATCATTGTTCTGGGTGGTACTTTCATGGAGAAATTATTGAATGGATATGCCAGGAGACTAAATAAATGAAACTCTTAATGGCTGATTTCAACAGAAAACAGGAGTCCATGCTAATGCTGGAACTTTGACTTGTAGGCAGAAATTATGTGGATCCTTAGCAGAGAAAACCAGCTTATTATGTGTTGTGTGCAACTAAGGCACAATGATTAAGCAACAGGTCCAGCAGAGCTGATTATAATGATCTTCACTATTTGGTGACATTTCATTTATGATGAAGTTGTGAACTTTAGGGTTCTGGAAACGCAGCTGCAGCAGCTGATGATTTTCATAGCTACTGTAGAAGTGCTGTTTTAGCTGGCAGGAACAGTCTTTTAGGTACTGCTGTTGCAACTTCAGGTTGCCAAAGTAACTTGTTAGTTAAGTTTGGATATAGCCTGTTTTGAACCGACCCACTGCAATTTAGGAGGGTTATTTATTTAGTTAAATAACAGAAAGAAATCTGAAAAGGTGGTAAGGTGATTGGGGTTGTGGAATATGAACAATTGTATAGTTGCACACCAAAAGTTCCTTTAGATTTGTTAGTATGAACTGTCATACAGTGATTTCATTCATCTGCAGTTCTTGTACATGGCACTATGAGAACAGGTATCAGAGGCCTTCAAGTAGGTTCTTGGCTTAGATTATAGGCCACTGATGTTAGGAGTGTTGTTCTTTTCTTTATAATATTTGTGTAACATGTAAAAATGAGCTTACACTTCTTAAACATTCTCTGTCAAAGGCTGCTGCTCTCCTTTAGCTTCTTCTAGTCTGTGTTTATGTAGCCCACTGAGCACAACAGGATGGAGCTCAAGTGCTGTATTTTAGAAAAAGACATACTGCGCACAGAGTGACTTTGGCTGTGTGCTGAGGTGCGGTTTTACATGGTTATAGTGGTTGAAAAATGAGTTAAGCAGCGTGTCCATAGGTCCTGTTGAACCTATAAACCCTGTGAAAGGACTTTGTGTGGCCTTGGGCTGACATGTAGGTGCTCAGCACCACTATGCTTTCAGCTGGAAGAGGAAGGAGCTCACTGCTGACCCTGTAATAAGCAAAGACTTGGCAAACTCCAACACCTATTAATTCCCCACAGTTGTCTGAAATCTTTCAGTATGTTTTCTTCCTACTGCAGGTAACTCTTGTAAAGAAGACTGCAAGACAAATTCCCTGGAGGAAAATCCCTCCCTGCAGGTAGCTATTACACACTTCCAGTTGCTGCCTCTCTGTGTGCAGGTGGCTGGTCCCTGCTGAGCCATGTGGTGCCAGCTGCCATCCTCACACTGCACTGTGCTTTGCTCCCAGCCCCTGGGGAACCACTGTTTGGCTGGCAGCCCCACAGGTGGCACTGAGACAACAGCTCAGGAAACCTTTTAAACCTCTGTCTTTATCCATGCCTGTTAGAGCAGCTCCTTTTCACTTGTGTTGTCCTAGTGCCACCTTGCCTCTTTCCAGTACCCTTTGTCAGATTTAATGAAGGGGATCTGTGAGTCAGGATGACTCCTGCAGCAGCCAGGCATGGAAACAACTTGGTGGATTTTACCCACACTCAGTTGCACCTGTTGTCCCCTCCTTTTAACAGTGCACTTTGGTTGGCTTTAGGGCCCATGAGGAGGAAGGGTGGAAACCTGCTTGGAGGTGTGGTGATGGCACTAGTTCCCCTCCACAAGGATCCCTTGCAGTGGAGGCCCTTGTTTCACAGGGACAAGAAGGAGGCAAACTCTCAGCCTTTCAGAT
The DNA here is from genome assembly GCF_001522545.3 of Parus major. Classification (NCBI taxonomy): domain Eukaryota; kingdom Metazoa; phylum Chordata; class Aves; order Passeriformes; family Paridae; genus Parus; species Parus major. Next base: position 21,165,634 of record NC_031771.1, read on the forward strand.
TTTCCTCTTTGTGCCCATGCCAAGGCCACTTCAGGTCCACTGAAGCCGTGGAGCTCCTGTTCTGCCCTTAAGTTTTTCAATCTGCCTTTCTGGTGGCAATCCCCAAAGCCATGCAACCTGAGCTGTGCTCGGTGCTGGCAGACTGGCTGTTGCTGAAGCCTCTTTAATGGCAAGCCAATATCTGAGCCACTTCAGTAAGACTTTTGTTGGTACAGTGCTGACCTGCACTTGCAATCTGATTTAGGGCACCCCGACACTGTCTAGACACCATGACTGTGACGTTTCTTTCCAGCAGCTGTTGGTAGGAACTTTTCTGATATTAGTTTGTCCTGTGTGCAATCAGTGATTGCCTAGCAGTAAAATATAATAGCTCTCTAATGGCCTCTGTCTGCTGCTGTGCTGTTGCTCACTATGAACGAGGCACACAGGAAAAAGAACTTGGCTTCTGGATGAGAATTTATTATAGAGGGGGAGTTGGTGTTTTTAAAAAAAGCTGTTTTGGTGTGTTCTATGAGGTGAAGAGGAAACACCTCAGGCTGACAGCTGCAAGCTCCTTCCCTAGGCACAGGGGCATTTGTCTTCTTGGCCAGGCTGGCACCAGGAGGGCTGCTCCTTTCCTCTGTGGGTTTTGCCTCAGGAAAGAGGCCTGACTCTGCTCACACTGCTGGAGGTAATCACAGCTTAACATTGTGGCAGGCCAGGACCCAAACAGTTTAATATCCTGCCACCAGCATTCCTTCCTCTCCAGTCTAAGTGCAGGAGAGGCCTCATATATGTGAGCAGTGCCACTTTGGGAAGCACTCCTTTACATGGGAATACAGCCTTGCCAAGGATTAACTTGTACAAGCAGAATGCAGATCAACTCTGTGCCCAGGCTCTGAGCTTGGGCAAATCTCTCAACCTTCTGACACTTCTCCATTCACATCCTTCTAGTAAAATATGTTACATGTCTTAAAATGCTGCTATGAAGTAGTCTGAAATACTTGCATGTCTTGAAAACTCTGCTGTGGTCAAATTGGAGAACTTGGTCTGGGAACATCAGTGCTCTGCAGAACCACTAGGAATTAGTCTACAGGACCCACTGGGGTGATATTTAATTGTACACAAGGGCACTGACAGCTTGATGTAATCACCCAGTCAGGTATTAGCAACAAAAGACAGTTTACTACTGAGTTCCTTTTAAATGTCAAGCTATATGGGAGAAATCCCCATGGAAATACAGTGCTGAAAGTTAAGGGCATTGAGTAGATTTAAAGAAAATATGTAGTTTTATTAATAAAAGAATTGAGCTACACAGTGCACATTAATTTTAAATCCAGAATTTTACTTGGATTTAAGCTTAACCAGCTTGCTACAGCTTTTTTTTTTTTTTCCTTTCTCTCTTTTCTACCTAGCAAGAGAAGACCTAAAAAACCAAGGATCTTATATGTAATAAGATTAATGATTCAGCTGTTCCTTTAACTAGGAAAGCTATTGGAAATGAAACTTTCATGTAACACCTGTGGCTCTCTGATTTCTCTCATATATTTGTCAATGCATTATCTGATTAATAAAGTCATGGTTTGAAAAAGATACCTTCAAGAATTGTTCTTAAGAACATTAGTTGCTATTCATTGTATTGGTATGAAAGTCCTCCCTAATGCTGTCACTCCCACTTCTTGAGAAAACAAGTAATCAGATTAAACATTTTTTGGGAGATAAAGCTTAGCCAGTATTATATCCCAGTGGTTCTTGCTGTCTGGAGTTCCTCTACCTTAGAGCAAAGCATGGGTTTTTCTGGAGTTAAATGTCTTGGTGCCTGTAGGGCACTCCGTGTACCTCTGGATAGAGTGGGGAGGGTGTCCTTGGCAGCAATCAGTGTCCATAGCAAGGAAAGAAAACAAAGCAGGGCATGTCAGCTACTCCTGTAGCAGACTGATTGATGGTGCAGCCTTCTTGGCCTCTACAAGCAGAGCCAAGTTCTGCCTGGTTTTGGGAAAGGACCATGTTGGTAGCAGCTCTCAGATATTCCAGATCTGTCTGCTCTGAGTCCCAGTTTAACTCATAATTCAAAACTCTTTGCCCTCCCACTCATGTTTCCTGTAAGCCACCTCCTCCTTTAAGTATTGCTGATGGTAGAGCTGTTATTCTAGGGTGAAAAATACTGTTTTCTTTTTTGGTCCCATTAGCTTATCTCTTTGTAAGAGCCCAGCTCAGTCTCTCTTGCCTAGGTCAGCTCTCCTGACTCCTTTACTAGCAATTTTTGCATCCTGAAGCAGACTGAGAACCACAGCAGACAAGAATCTTTGTGTGAGCACCTTCCTTCTGTCCCATTTCTGTGCTAGATTCTTTCACAATGTGCCATCAGCAATGCCTCATTAAGACACTAGAGGAGAAACAAGAGGAATGAGAAGGAAACAATGCTGTCGACAAACTGCTCCCACCTGTTGATGAAACCCAGTGGAATAAATGCAAGAATTGTTTGAATTGCAGGCAAAGTACTGGATTGTTGGATTTTATTTATTTTCCTTTTAAATAAAAGGAGACCCTAAGAGGTACAGGTGAAGTGTGAGCAGATCAATTTAAACTCTTGCTTTCTGCCCTACAAATAAACTCTGGTGTGTATGGGAGAGGGGAGGATGCGCACAGAATATCAAGTTACACATCGTGATCCCAGTGAACTCTGTATTCACTGGTGGTCAGCACGATCTAGGAGAGCACAATGACAGCACTGAAACAGAGCATGGGCTGCAACAAGGGCCTGATACTGAAGTGTCTTTTTACTGAGCCAACTCATGCCAGCTTGCTCTTAAGCAATCCTGAATTATAAACGTGCTTCACGTTTGAAGGTTAATTTTTATTGTCCAAAAGGAGAAATTTGTGGCTTTGGGAAGGGTCAGGAAGGAGGCAGTGTGATAACAGGGAACCAGACTGCTACAAGGCAGGAGTAGAGAACTGCCATAAACTCTGTCGAACTTGCTCCTTTGAAATGCAAATAACACCAGTGATCAAAGAACTACAGGGGTGATTTTAATGATCTCTCCAGTTGCTTCTCAAGCAGACTGATCTAAAAAATTATAATTTTCCATTGTACTGTATGTACTTGGATTCCTTCTTATGAGGGCTAAATGGTATTTTCCTTCCACTATCTGCTTTTCCTGCAGGTCTTTTTTGATGTAAAATTACTTCCCTAGTCCAACCCAGAGATAAAGCATTGAAACAGAAGTAGTGATGAGCAGTCTATATTTGAGCAAAAATTTGCAGCAATTCCACTGGGAGTATATGCTCACTGGGATGGCTTTTGAGCCAAAGGAAAGCTTCCAAAAAGTATGAGGCTTCCATGTAGGAAGAACTAGACAAGTGTTAATATTTCTGTAATATCGTCAGAAGACATTCACCAGGTAGTCAATGCTCCTTGCCACTTGTGTTACCAGGGCTCCCAGAAGATGCTTAATTAACTTAATGTAACTCTTAATTCCTTATGAGACCCTACATCAAAGGGCAAAGTAGCACATCTAACTTGAGGTGAGTGACTGAAGGGGAATTGTCCCAAAACTCACTTTTAAACTTGAACTATCTAGAGTCTAATGACTAAAAATCATGGCCCAGGCTCCATTGTCAGATTTTGGCAATGGTCCTTTTAACTTTGTAAAAGTGAGAATTTGTGAGGTTTTGGATATAAAGCAGGAATTGTGAGAGACATCCTGCTCAGAGGGAGGTGCTGGCATAGCCCTCTGCAGTCCAACGGAGCTCAAAGGGCCTCATTTAGGACCATTGTTTATAGCATCACAGGATGATTTGGTCTATTCATCCATAAATTTCCATCCTGACTACATTCAGGTCCATGAAAAACAGTCCTGGAAAAAATATATGTCATTCATGTATTAATCACGATTGGTGTTCCAAGCTCATGTGCATCAATGCTCACTGGATTACTCTGCCCCTCTGTGAGTTTTCTGGAGGAGTTCTTGGCCCAGCTACAGCTCAAGCTGAATCTCCTTTGGAACCTGTTCCACACCATTGCTCATTTGGATAAGGGGCTTGAGTAAATCCATCACACCTTCCTAGGATTTACTCAGTGCCCCAATTACAATTTGATGTACCCTTGTGCTTGGCAAATTAAGGGAAATAATTGGTAGTTGGAGCCATTTGCCCTTTGCATCATGCCATTGGAATTGCAGGAAAACCCAAAGCTGCACAGGTATAGTTGCACTGCTACTGAACCAAAAATCTCATAGCCTGCAGAGGCTGAAAATGGTTCAGGTTCCTGCCAGGAGAGTTCAGTTCCAGTTCTGCTGTTGCCTTCCTCTCAGGACAGCTGGAACTTGGCAGCTCAGCTTGTGGACTTTCCACAGCTCTTTTACTGGGGAAACAACTCTTCTGTTGTCATTCAAAAGCTGTTGATGAAGTGGTTTTGACCCTTCCAGTTTTTTTTGTCTCCACACCTGGATTGGCATTTTAAAATGCTTGGCTTTTATCTGCCTGTCTGTGCTTTTTTACAGATAGGTCTCTTTAACCTAGGGTCCATTGAGATTCCTGTGTTGGCAGCACTGACAAAGACATCCTTATGTAGTCTGAAAGATTGCTGGGTGAAGTATCACCTTTGTTCCTTTTTTTTTTTGTGATTTTTAAGGTCAATAGATACTCCTATGAAATACTGTAAGGCAGCTTGTGACATAACAGATGCTAGAGACATGCTGGAAATCATAGTGTTTTGCCCTCTTCACACTCAGTCTAGCAGCAGCCACCTCTCTATAGCAAGGAACGAAGTGGTGCTGTCATTAAATTTAATGAAAATAAACCCCACATTTAAAAATTCCTGTTATTGCATTTATGAACTTGCTTACAAACTAAGACAACAGAGCTGATATAGAATATCTTACTGCTGAAGTGACATCTAT